>NW_027454274.1:0-88760 GCF_040206685.1 Ascaphus truei | reverse complement strand
CACCTCAGCCTGATCCCTCCCCTCTCACCGCACCCCCCCTGGGGTCCCACCTCAGCTGATCCCCTCCCCTCTCACCCACCCCCCTGGGGTCCCACCTCAGCCTGATCCCTCCCCTCTCACCGCACCCCCCTGGGGTCCCACCTCAGCCTGATCCCTCCCTTCTCACCGCACCCCCCTGGGGTCCCACCTCAGCCTGATCCCTCCCCCTCTCACCGCACCCCCCTGGGGTCCCACCTCAGCCTGATCCCTCCTCTCACCCCACCCCCCTGGGGTCCCACCTCAGCCTGATCCCTCCCTTCTCAACCCCCCTGGGTCCCACCTCAGCCTGATCCCTCCCTTCTCACCGCACCCCCCTGGGGTCCCACCTCAGCCTGATCCCTCCCCTCTCACCCCACCCCCCTGGGGTCCCACCTCAGCCTGATCCCTCCCTTCTCATCGCACCCCCCTGGGGTCCACCTCAGCCTGATCCCTCCCACCGCACCCCCCTGGGGTCCCACCTCAGCCTGATCCCTCCCACCGCACCCCCCTGGGGTCCCACCTCAGGCTGATCCCTCCCCTCTCACCGCACCCCCCTGGGGTCCCACCTCAGCCTGATCCCTCCCCTCTCACCCCACCCCCCTGGGGTCCCACCTCAGCCTGATCCCTCCCTTCTCACCGCACCCCCCTGGGGTCCCACCTCAGCCTGATCCCTCCCCTCTCACCCCACCCCCCTGGGGTCCCACCTCAGCCTGATCCCTCCCTTCTCACCGCACCCCCTGGGGTCCCACCTCAGCCTGATCCCTCCCCTCTCACCCCACCCCCCTGGGGTCCCACCTCAGCCTGATCGCTCCCCTCTTACCGCACCCCCATCCCTCCCTTCTCACCGCACCCCCTGGGGTCCCACCTCAGCCTGATCCCTCCCCTCTCACCCCACCCCCCTGGGGTCCCACCTCAGCCTGATCCCTCCCACCGCACCCCCCTGGGGTCCCACCTCAGCCTGATCCCTCCCACCGCACCCCCCTGGGGTCCCACCTCAGCCTGATCCCTCCCCTCTCACCGCACCCCCCTGGGGTCCCACCTCAGGCTGATCCCTCCCCTCTCACCGCACCCCCCTGGGGTCCCACCTCAGCCTGATCCCTCCCCTCTCACCCCACCCCCCTGGGGTCCCCACCTCAGCCTGATCCCTCCCTTCTCACCGCACCCCCCTGGGGTCCCACCTCAGCCTGATCCCTCCCCTCTCACCCCACCCCCCTGGGGTCCCACCTCAGCCTGATCCCTCCCTTCTCACCGCACCCCCCTGGGGTCCCACCTCAGCCTGATCCCTCCCACCGCACCCCCCTGGGGTCCCACCTCAGCCTGATCCCTCCCACCGCACCCCCCTGGGGTCCCACCTCAGCCTGATCCCTCCCACCGCACCCCCCTGGGGTCCCACCTCAGGCTGATCCCTCCCCTCACACCGCACCCCCCTGGGGTCCCACCTCAGCCTGATCCCTCCCCTCTCACCGCACCCCCCTGGGGTCCCACCTCAGCCTGATCCCTCCCCTCTCACCGCACCCCCCTGGGTCCCACCTCAGCCTGGTCCCTCCCCTCTCACCGCACCCCCCTGGGGTCCCACCTCAGCCTGATCCCTCCCCTCTCACCGCACCCCCCTGGGGTCCCACCTCAGCCTGATCCCTCCCCTCTCACCGCACCCCCCTGGGGTCCCACCTCAGCCTGATCCCTCCCCTCTCACCGCACCCCCCTGGGGTCCCACCTCAGCCTGATCCCTCCCCTCTCACCGCACCCCCCTGGGGTCCCACCTCAGCCTCTGCTTGTACAGTTTGGCGTTCCCATCATCCCTGCAGCGCCTGCCTTTCCCTCCGTCAGGCTGCTCTTCCTCCTCCGAGCTGGGAAGGAACTCTGGGTCCATGCCCTGGAGTCTGGCTCTTTTTAGGGCTGCCTTCCTGGGCAGAGGCTTCAGCTCGTAGTCTGAATCGTGGCTGTCCTGCGCCCACTCTTCCCCGTCCATGTCCTCCGGCGCCCACTCTTCCCCCTCCATGTTCCTCTCCGGTGTACCCTCTTCCCCCTCGCTCTGCTCACCCCGGGTGCTGCTGCGTGTAGGGGATGGGAAGGAGTTTGTGCGTGGGGTTCCTGCTCTGCACTTGCTCTGCAGAGCTTTGCTCTGCAGCTTTCGCAGCCGGTTCTGCAGTCGCTTCTCCGTGGGTGGAGCACTTCCCCTGCGTCTCCCCGCGGGCCCCTCCAATGGGCCCTTGGGGACCCCGGGAGGCTTTTTCCCTTTCCTGGGCCGCTTCCTCTGGGATGCCATCTCCGCCTGGTCGGCCATGTACTTGTCGAAGTCAGAGGACTCGTTCATCATCGGCCTCCGCGGCCGTCGCTCCTCCTTGGGGGGGATCTTTGTTCCGAACGGGGTCATCAGTCCTGTGCGGATCAGGTCCTCCCACTCGCTGTCCTGAGAGGGCATCAGCATGCTGCCCAGGGAGGGGGGGGGGACCTGTAACACAGGGGGGAGGGGGGGAAACCTGTAACATAGGGAGGAGAGGGAGAGGGGGAACCTGTAACATAGGGAGGAGGGGGGTGGAGGGGGGGGGGGAACCTGTAACATAGGGAGGAGAGGGAGGGGGGGGGGACCTGTAACATAGGGAGGAGAGGGGGAACCTGTAACACAGGGGGGAGGGAGGGGGGGGAACCTGTAACATAGGGAGGAGAGGGAGGGGGGGAAACCTGTAACATAGGGAGGAGAGGGAGGGGGGGGGGGGAAACCTGTAACATAGGGAGGAGAGGGAGGGGGGGAACCTGTAACATAGGGAGGAGAGGGAGGGGGGGAGGGGAACCTGTAACATAGGGAGGAGGGAGGGGAGTAACCTGTATCATAGGGAGGAGAGGGAGGGGGGGAACCTGTAACATAGGGAGGAGAGGGAGGGGGGGAACCTGTATTAACCCAATATTAATAAATCCATTGACGATTTATCAGACTATTGCCAAACTGTGTGACCGATCCCAGGCAATGTAGTGTCCTGAGCTCGTGGGGGCAACACACGCTTAATAATCCCCCCAAACTGCCCCTCAGTGTGTGCAGGCAGCATGGGGGTGTATAGCTGCCACTCACTGCTGGAGCTTCCAAAATCACACCCCACAATGCCCTGCTGCGGTTGATGCAAAGCATTGTGGGGAGCGACTTTGGAAGCCCCCGCTGTAAGTGACGTACTAACCCCCACACGGGCCCAGCGCCCGCTATATCCTGAGGTCACGGATTAGTCCAATGATCTCCAAGTTGCGGCCTGTGGGCCAGTGTCGGCCCAAGGAGGACATTGGAGAGGTCCCCCACTCTGTGTTTGTCTCTCCCTATGCTATTGATCAGCTCTCTCTTTTTCCCCCATTCTCTGTTGCTTACGCTCTCTTTCCCTCCCGGCGAGCTCTTCTCTCACCTGCATCATAATCTTCTCTTTTCTCGCTGCCGTTTTCCGGCTTATTCTCCACCTCTCTGTGCTCCTGATTCTCTCTCATATGCACGTATGCGCGTCCCTGTCACGTCTCCGCCCCCAGTCTCCGTGTGCGTCCCTGTCCCGTCCCCCGCCCCCACCTCTCCGTGTGCGTCCCTGTCACGTGTCCGCCCCACCTCTCCCCGTGTGCGTCCCTGTCCCGTCCCCCGCCCCCACCTCTCCGTGCGCGTCCCTGTCCCATCCCCCGCCCCCACCTCTCCGTGCGCGTCCCTGTCCCGTCTCCGCCCCCAGTCTCCGTGTGAGTCCCTGTCCCGTCCCCCGCCCCCACCTCTCCCCGTGTGCGTCCCTGTCCCGTCCCCCGCCCCCACCTCTCCGTGCGCGTCCCTGTCCCATCCCCCGCCCCCACCTCTCCGTGCGCGTCCCTGTCCCGTCTCCGCCCCCAGTCTCCGTGTGCGTCCCTGTCCCATCCCCCGCCCCCACCTCTCCGTGCGCGTCCCTGTCCCGTCTCCGCCCCCAGTCTCCGTGTGCGTCCCTGTCCCGTCCCCCGCCCCCACCTCTCCGTGCGCGTCCCTGTCCCATCCCCCGCCCCCACCTCTCCGTGCGCGTCCCTGTCCCATCCCCCGCCCCCACCTCTCCGTGCGCGTCCCTGCCCCGTCCCCACCTCCCCGTGCGCTTCTGTCCCGTCCCCACCTCCCCGTGCGCTTCCCTGTCCCGTCCCCACCTCCCCGTGCGCTTCCCTGTCCCGTCCCCACCTCTCCGTGCGCTTCCCTGTCCCGTCCCCACCTCCCCGTGCGCGTCCCTGTCCCGTCCCCACCTCCCCGTGCGCGTCCCTGTCCCGTCCCCACCTCCCCGTGCGCTTCTGTCCCGTCCCCACCTCCCCGTGCGCGTCCCTGTCCCGTCCCCACCTCCCCGTGCGCTTCCCTGTCCCGTCCCCACCTCTCCGTGCGCGTCCCTGTCCCGTCCCCACCTCCCCGTGCGCTTCCCTGTTCCGTCCCCACCTCCCCGTGCGCGTCCCTGTCCCGTCCCCACCTCCCCGTGCGCTTCCCTGTCCCGTCCCCACCTCCCCGTGCGCTTCCCTGTCCCGTCTCCACCTCCCCGTGCGCTTCCCTGTCCCGTCCCCACCTCCCCGTGCGCGTCCCTGTCCCGTCCCCACCTCCCCGTGCGCGTCCCTGTCCCGTCCCCACCTCTCCGTGCGCGTCCCTGTCCCGTCCCCACCTCCCCGTGCGCTTCCCTGTCCCGTCCCCACCTCTCCGTGCGCTTCCCTGTCCCGTCCCCACCTCCCCGTGCGCGTCCCTGTCCCGTCCCCACCTCCCCGTGCGCTTCCCTGTCCCGTCCCCACCTCCCCGTGCGCTTCCCTGTCCCGTCCCCACCTCTCCGTGCGCGTCCCTGTCCTGTCCCCACCTCCCCGTGCGCTTCTGTCCCGTCCCCACCTCCCCGTGCGCGTCCCTGTCCCGTCCCCACCTCCCCGTGCGCTTCCCTGTCCCGTCCCCACCTCTCCGTGCGCGTCCCTGTCCCGTCCCCACCTCCCCGTGCGCTTCCCTGTTCCGTCCCCACCTCCCCGTGCGCGTCCCTGTCCCGTCCCCACCTCCCCGTGCGCTTCCCTGTCCCGTCCCCACCTCCCCGTGCGCTTCCCTGTCCCGTCCCCACCTCTCCGTGCGCGTCCCTGTCCCGTCCCCACCTCCCCGTGCGCTTCCCTGTCCCGTCCCCACCTCCCCGTGCGCTTCCCTGTCCCGTCCCCACCTCTCCGTGCGCGTCCCTGTTCCGTCCCCACCTCCCCGTGCGCGTCCCTGTCCCGTCCCCACCTCCCCGTGCGCGTCCCTGTCCCGTCCCCACCTCCCCGTGCGCGTCCCTGTCCCGTCCCCACCTCCCCGTGCGCTTCCCTGTCCCGTCCCCACCTCCCCGTGCGCTTCCCTGTCCCGTCCCCACCTCCCCGTGCGCTTCTGTCCCGTCCCCACCTCCCCCGTGCGCGTCCCTGTCCCGTCCCCACCTCTCCGTGCGCGTCCCTGTCCCGTCCCCACCTCTCCGTGCGCTTCCCTGTTCCGTCCCCACCTCCCCGTGCGCTTCCCTGTCCCGTCCCCACCTCCCCGTGCGCGTCCCTGTCCCGTCCCCACCTCCCCGTGCGCTTCCCTGTCCCGTCCCCACCTCCCCGTGCGCTTCCCTGTCCCGTCCCCACCTCCCCGTGCGCTTCCCTGTTCCGTCCCCACCTCCCCGTGCGTGTCCCTGCCCCGTCCCCACCTCCCCGTGCGCTTCCCTGTCCTGTCCCCACCTCCCCGTGCGCGTCCCTGTCCCGTCCCCACCTCCCCGTGCGCGTCCCTGTCCCGTCCCCACCTCTCCGTGCGCGTCCCTGTCCCGTCCCCACCTCCCCGTGCGCGTCCCTGTCCCGTCCCCACCTCCCCGTGCGCTTCCCTGTCCCGTCCCCACCTCCCCGTGCGCTTCCCTGCCCCGTCCCCACCTCCCGTGCGCGTCCCTGTCCCGTCCCCACCTCTCCGTGCGCTTCCCTGTCCCGTCCCCACCTCCCCGTGCGCGTCCCTGTCCCGTCCCCACCTCCCCGTGCGCTTCCCTGTCCCGTCCCCACCTCTCCGTGCGCTTCCCTGTCCCGTCCCCACCTCCCCGTGCGCTTCCCTGTCCCGTCCCCACCTCCCCGTGCGCTTCCCTGTCCCGTCCCCACCTCTCCGTGCGCGTCCCTGTCCCGTCCCCACCTCCCCGTGCGCTTCCCTGTCCTGTCCCCACCTCCCCGTGCGCTTCCCTGCCCCGTCCCCACCTCCCCGTGCGCTTCCCTGTCCCGTCCCCACCTCCCCGTGCGCTTCCCTGTCCCGTCCCCACCTCCCCGTGCGCTTCCCTGTCCCGTCCCCACCTCCCCGTGCGCGTCCCTGTCCCGTCCCCACCTCCCCGTGCGCGTCCCTGTCCCGTCCCCACCTCCCCGTGCGCTTCCCTGTCCCGTCCCCACCTCCCCGTGCGCGTCCCTGTCCCGTCCCCACCTCCCCGTGCGCTTCCCTGTCCCGTCCCCACCTCTCCGTGCGCTTCCCTGTCCCGTCCCCACCTCCCCGTGCGCGTCCCTGTCCCGTCCCCACCTCCCCGTGCGCTTCCCTGTCCCGTCCCCACCTCCCCGTGCGCGTCCCTGTCCCGTCCCCACCTCCCCGTGCGCTTCCCTGTCCCGTCCCCACCTCCCCGTGCGCTTCCCTGTCCCGTCCCCACCTCCCCGTGCGCGTCCCTGTCCCGTCCCCACCTCCCCGTGCGCTTCCCTGTCCCGTCCCCACCTCCCCGTGCGCTTCCCTGTCCCGTCCCCACCTCCCCGTGCGCTTCCCTGTCCCGTCCCCACCTCCCCGTGCGCGTCCCTGTCCCGTCCCCACCTCCCCGTGCGCTTCCCTGTCCCGTCCCCACCTCCCCGTGCGCTTCCCTGTCCCGTCCCCACCTCCCCGTGCGCGTCCCTGTCCCGTCCCCACCTCCCCGTGCGCTTCCCTGTCCCGTCCCCACCTCCCCGTGCGCTTCCCTGTCCCGTCCCCACCTCCCCGTGCGCTTCCCTGTCCCGTCCCCACCTCCCCGTGCGCTTCCCTGTCCCGTCCCCACCTCCCCGTGCGCGTCCCTGTCCCGTCCCCACCTCCCCGTGCGCGTCCCTGCCCCGTCCCCACCTCCCCGTGCGCTTCCCTGTCCCGTCCCCACCTCCCCGTGCGCTTCCCTGTCCCGTCCCCACCTCCCCGTGCGCTTCCCTGTCCCGTCCCCACCTCCCCGTGCGCTTCCCTGTCCCGTCCCCACCTCCCCGTGCGCTTCCCTGTTCCGTCCCCACCTCCCCGTGCGTGTCCCTGCCCCGTCCCCACCTCCCCGTGCGCTTCCCTGTCCTGTCCCCACCTCCCCGTGCGCTTCCCTGCCCCGTCCCCACCTCCCCGTGCGCTTCCCTGTCCCGTCCCCACCTCCCCGTGCGCTTCCCTGTCCCGTCCCCACCTCCCCGTGCGCTTCCCTGTCCCGTCCCCACCTCTCCGTGCGCGTCCCTGTCCCATCCCCCGCCCCCACCTCCCCGTGCGCGTCCCTGTCCCGTCCCCACCTCCCCGTGCGCTTCCCTGTCCCGTCCCCACCTCCCCGTGCGCTTCCCTGTCCCGTCCCCACCTCCCCGTGCGCTTCCCTGTCCCGTCCCCACCTCCCCGTGCGCTTCCCTGTCCCGTCCCCACCTCTCCGTGCGCGTCCCTGTCCCATCCCCCGCCCCCACCTCCCCGTGCGCGTCCCTGTCCCGTCCCCACCTCCCCGTGCGCTTCCCTGTCCCGTCCCCACCTCCCCGTGCGCTTCCCTGTCCCGTCCCCACCTCCCCGTGCGCTTCCCTGCCCCGTCCCCACCTCCCCGTGCGCTTCCCTGTCCCGTCCCCACCTCCCCGTGCGCTTCCCTGTCCCGTCCCCACCTCCCCGTGCGCTTCCCTGCCCCGTCCCCACCTCCCCGTGCGCTTCCCTGTCCTGTCCCCACCTCCCCGTGCGCTTCCCTGTCCCGTCCCCACCTCTCCGTGCGCGTCCCTGTCCCATCCCCCGCCCCCACCTCCCCGTGCGCGTCCCTGTCCCGTCCCCACCTCCCCGTGCGCTTCCCTGTTCCGTCCCCACCTCCCCGTGCGCTTCCCTGTCCCGTCCCCACCTCCCCGTGCGCTTCCCTGTCCCGTCCCCACCTCCCCGTGCGCTTCCCTGTTCCGTCCCCACCTCTCCGTGCGCTTCCCTGTCCCGTCCCCACCTCTCCGTGCGCGTCCCTGTTCCGTCCCCACCTCCCCGTGCGCTTCCCTGTCCCGTCCCCACCTCTCCGTGCGCTTCCCTGTTCCGTCCCCACCGCTCCGTGCGCGTCCCTGTCCCGTCCCCACCTCCCCGTGCGCTTCCCTGTCCCGTCCCCACCTCCCCGTGCGCTTCCCTGTCCCGTCCCCACCTCCCCGTGCGCTTCCCTGCCCCGTCCCCACCTCCCCGTGCGCTTCCCTGTCCCGTCCCCACCTCCCCGTGCGCTTCCCTGTCCCGTCCCCACCTCCCCGTGCGCTTCCCTGCCCCGTCCCCACCTCCCCGTGCGCTTCCCTGTCCCGTCCCCACCTCCCCGTGCGCTTCCCTGTCCCGTCCCCACCTCCCCGTGCGCTTCCCTGTCCCGTCCCCACCTCTCCGTGCGCTTCCCTGTCCCGTCCCCACCTCCCCGTGCGCTTCCCTGTCCTGTCCCCACCTCCCCGTGCGCTTCCCTGTCCCGTCCCCACCTCCCCGTGCGCTTCCCTGTCCCGTCCCCACCTCCCCGTGCGTGTCCCTGTCCCGTCCCCACCTCCCCGTGCGCTTCCCTGTCCCGTCCCCACCTCCCCGTGCGCTTCCCTGTTCCGTCCCCACCTCCCCGTGCGCGTCCCTGTCCCGTCCCCACCTCCCCGTGCGCTTCCCTGTCCCGTCCCCACCTCCCCGTGCGCTTCCCTGTCCCGTCCCCACCTCCCCGTGCGCTTCCCTGTCCCGTCCCCACCTCTCCGTGCGCGTCCCTGTCCCGTCCCCACCTCCCCGTGCGCGTCCCTGTCCCGTCCCCACCTCCCCGTGCGCTTCCCTGTCCCGTCCCCACCTCCCCGTGCGCGTCCCTGTCCCGTCCCCACCTCCCCGTGCGCGTCCCTGTCCCGTCCCCACCTCCCCGTGCGCGTCCCTGTCCCGTCCCCACCTCCCCGTGCGCTTCCCTGTCCCGTCCCCACCTCCCCGTGCGCTTCCCTGTCCCGTCCCCACCTCCCCGTGCGCTTCCCTGTCCCCACCTCCCCGTGCGCGTCCCTGTCCCTCTCCGCTTGTCTATGTAAGGCTGATCCCTTGGAGCACTCACCGTCGTCCTCCTCGTCCTCGCCCGGCTGCTCCTCGCCCTCCTGCTCCTCAGGGCTGCCCCCCAGCAACGCTCTCAGGCTCCTCTGTTTGGCTTTGATCTTCTTCAGCTGTTGCTCCTGAAACGGCAGAAATCGCCCAACAACTGGTCATGGACCTCTGGTGAACCCCATATGACCGCCCCAGCAGGGGAGGTGTTAATTCCCTGTGCTCGCCCTCCATCCCGGAGGAGATGTACACCCCATTCCTCTGCTCTCTATCTTACAATGAGTGGACAGTAGGGCCACAGGGGGAGTCACAGGACTGGCCCGACAGACCGTATGGTCGCACTGCCAGGTCCCTCGGTGCCGGTCCGTGTTGTGTGGCACGTGCGGGAAGCACAGACACACGCGACTCTCACCTTGTTGTGTTTCTGCCGTCTCACAGAGTCCAGTTTCCGGCCGATCTCCTTGCAGGTCGCGGCCTGCGGCGCGAGCTGATCGATGATCTTGTTGATTTGCCGCAGCGAGGAGGTGCAGGATCTGGGAGAGGAGGAATCACTGATCACATGCACACAAACGTTAACGATAAACCCTTATCTGACAGGGGGTGAGGGGGAGGACCGCCCGGGAGGAGGCGCGCAGGGCAATGATGTAACACATTGGGGGGGTATTATGCCCTTTTATTGCCAGGGGGTAAACCGTTTAACCCTTTCCCACACTGGAGGGTTAAGAAGCCTGGTGCACCCCCCTTAACCCCTCACTCACCGCAGCTCATCCAGGAGTTCCTGCTGCGTCCTCTCTGCCTCCGCCAGCCGTGCGGCGCGGCCGGCCTCGCTAATGGCGTTATCCACCTGCTGCAGGACGCCGCGCTCCAGCACCTCGTGATCGTACACTGCCACCCCCAGCCCCTGTAACTCCAGTCCCTGGTGCTCGGCCTCCACTGCCTCAATCTGCTGCCGGTCAATGTGCAGCACGGACTGCGGCTTCCGCGGTGCCCCCTCCCCCAGGGGGGCGGAGGAGAGCGGGCCGGCGCTGGGGCCCGCGGCGTCATGGCTGCTCTCCGCCGGTGCTGCAAGGGGCATCTTCTCGTGCATTCTGTGGGCAAAACAAACATAGGGCCCATTCAGCAGCCTTAATATTACACAGTGTGCCAACTACAACACGGGCACAGCTACCCTGAGGAGTTTATAATCTAACACAGTGACACAGGGAGAGAAGGGAACTCATCACAAGGACCTGGCAGAGTCATTATCGCAATCTCCCGGCTGGAAAGCACAAGCATTGCCAAGTGATACTCCCACTGAGAGGCACGGGGCGGGCGAGATCCCCCCCCAGTGAGAGGCACGGGGCGGGCGAGATCCCCCCCCAGTGAGAGGCACGGGGCGGGCGAGATCCCCCCCCAGTGAGAGGCACGGGGCGGGCGCGATCCCCCCAGTAAAAGGCACGGGTGGGCGAGATCCCCCCCAGTGAGAGGCACGGGCGGGCGAGATCCCACCCAGTGAGAGACACGGGATGGGCGGGATCCCCCCAGTGAGAGGCACTGGGCGGGCGAGATCCCCCCCTGTGAGAGGCACGGGGCGGGCGAGATCCCCCCAGTGAGGCACGGGGCGGGCGAGATCCCCCCCAGTGAGGCACGGGGCGGGCGAGATCCCCCCCAGTGAGAGGCACGGGCGGGCGAGATCCCCCCCAGTGAGAGGCACGGGGCAGGCGAGATCCCCCCCCAGTGAGAGGCACGGGGCAGGCGAGATCCCCCCCCCCCAGTAAGAGGCACGGAATGGGCGAGATCCCCCCCAGTGAGAGGCACGGAGCGGGCAAGATCCCCCCGCAGTGAGAGGCATGGGGTGAGATATACCCGCAGCGAGAGGCACGGGGTGAGATATACCCGCAGCGAGAGGCACGGGGTGAAATATACCCGCAGCGAGAGGCACGGGGTGAGATATACCCGCAGAGAGAGGCACGGGGTGAAATATACCCGCAGCGAGAGGCACAGGGTGAGATATACCCGCAGCGAGAGGCACGGGGTGAGATATACCCGCAGCGAGAGGCACGGGGTGAGATATACCCACAGCGAGAGGCACGGGGTGAGATATACTCGCAGCGAGAGGCACAGGGTGAGATATACCCGCAGCGAGAGGCACGGGGTGAGATATACCCGCAGCGAGAGGCACGGGGTGAGATATACCCGCAGCGAGAGGCACGGGGTGAGATATACCCGCAGCGAGAGGCACGGGGTGAGATATACCCGCAGCGAGAGGCACGGGGTGAGAAATACCTGCAGCGAGAGGTACGGGGTGAGAAATACCCGCAGCGAGAGGTACGGGGTGAGATATACCCGCTGCGAGAGGCACGGGGTGAGATATACCCGCAGCGAGAGGCACATGGTAAGATATACCCATAGCGAGAGGCACAGGATGAGATCTACCCGCAGCAAGAGGCACAGGGTGAGATCCCCCTCAGCGAGAGGCATGGGGTGAGATATACCCGCAGCAAGAGGCACAGGGTGAGATCCCCCACAGTGAGAGGCACGGGGTGAGATATACCCGCAGCGAGAGGCACAGGGTGAGATCCCCCACAGCGAGAGGCACGGGGTGAGATATACCCACAGCGAGAGGCACAGGGTAAGATATACCCGCAGCGAGAGGCACGGGGTGAGATATACCCACAGCGAGAGGCACGGGGTGAGATATACCCGCAGCGAGAGGCACGGGGTGAGATATAACCACAGCGAGAGGCACAGGGTGAGATATACCCGCAGCGAGAGGCACAGCGTGAGATATACCCGCAGCGAAAGGCGCAGGGTGAGATATACCCGCAGCGAGAGGCACAGGGTGAGATATACCCGCAGCGAGAGGCACAGGGTGAGATATACCCGCAGTGAGAGGCACAGGGTGAGATATACCCGCAGTGAGAGGCACAGGGTGAGATATACCCACAGCGAGAGGCACAGGGTGAGATATACCTGCAGTGAGAGGCACAGGGTGAGATATACCCGCAGCAAGAGGCACGGGTAAGATATAACCACAGCGAGAGGCACGGGGTGAGATATACCCGCAGCGAGAGGCACGGGGTGAGATATACCCGCAGCGAGAGGCACGGGGTGAGATATACCCGCAGCGAGAGGCACGGGGTGAGATATACCCACAGCGAGAGGCACAGGGTGAGATATAACCGCAGCGAGAGGCACGGGGTGAGATGTACCCGCAGCAAGAGGCACGGGGTGAGATATACCCACAGTGAGAGGCACGGGGTGAGATATACCCGCAGCGAGAGGCACAGGGTGAGATATACCCGCAGCGAGAGGCACTGGGTGAGATATACTCACAGCGAGAGGCACGAGGTGAGATATACCCGCAGCGAGAGGCACAGGGTGAGATATACCCGCAGCGAGAGGCACGGGGTGAGATATACCCGCAGCGAGAGGCACGGGGTGAGATATACTCGCAGTGAGAGGCACAGGGTGAGATATACCCGCAGCGAGAGGCACAGGGTGAGATATACCCGCAGTGAGAGGCACGGGGTGAGATATACCCGCAGCGAGAGGCACAGGGTGAGATATACCCGCAGTGAGAGGCACAGGGTATGTCCCCTGCTCACTCTCCATGTTATTACTCAGTCCCTGTGGTATTATTACTCAGTATGTCCCCTGCTCACTCTTAGTGTAATTATTACTCAGTCCCAGTGGTATTATTACTCCATTGGATGTAGCATTGGGCTCCCCTGTCTTTTGTTGTATACATTTGCCACGCTCAGTAGCACTCCTTTTGAGACACACACACGAGATGTGGTGGGTAATGGGGTTGAGTTTACTGGGAGTGTGTGTGTGTGTGTGTGTGTGTGTGTGTGTGTGTGTGTGTGTGTGTGTGTGTGTGTGTGTGTGTGTGTGTGTGTGTGTGTGTGTGTGTGTGTGTGTGTGTGTGTGTGTCCGTGGTGTTAGGACCTGCACACGTGGTTATGCCGTGACGCTGGTGTGCAGGCTTATGACGCTTTGGCCAAAGGGTTTAACTAAATGACCAAGAAAATATTATTATTGAAGTATTTGTACTTTATACTTATTACCATAAATGTTTTGTCACCTGGATGTAGCATTGGGCTCCCCTGTCTTTTGTTGTATTATTACTCCTCAGTATGTTGTCTGCTCACTCTCAATGTTATTACTCAGTATGTTGTCTGCTCACTCAGTGGTATTATTACTCAGTATGTTGCCTGCTCAGTCCCAGTGGTACTGTATTATTACTCAGTATGTTGTCTACTCACTCTGTGTTATTACTCACTCAGTCTCAGTGGTATTATTACTCAGTATGTCCCGTGCTCACTCTCACTGGTATTATTACTCAGTACGTTGCCTGCTCACTCTCTGTGGTATTACTCTGTCCCAGTGGAATTATTACTCAGTATGTCCCCTGTTCACTGTGTTTATTACTCCGTCACAGTGGTATTACTCAGTATGTCCCCTGTTCACTGTGTTTATTACTCCGTCCCAGTGGTATTACTCAGTATGACCCCTGCTCACTCTCAGTGGTATTAACTCAGTATATTGTCTGCTCACTCTGTTATTTACTCTGTTCCAGTGGTATTATTACTTAGTCCCAGTGGTATTACTACTCCGTCCCAGTGGAATTATTACTCAGTATGTTGCCTGCTCGCTGTTATGACTTAGTCACTGTGGTATTATTACTCAGTATGTCCCCTGCTCACTCATGGCGCCCGGCACAATAGGAGGCTATCCATGACTACGGGGGAATTGGGGCGTGTTTAATCGCAACACAGAGGGGAAAAGTAAATGCATCTACAATGATGGTATTAAGATGGAGCCCGACGCTGAAACGTTACCATGGCGATGGGGACGCATATGTGGACAACACTTGGTGTATTGGGTTAGATGTTTGCAGCAAGATATTTGATTGGACAGTGCAGAGGCCACAGCCCCTTTCAGCTGCAATATTAAGGAGTAATGAGGATTCGGCATGTGACAGCAGGTGTCATTGATTATCAAAGAGCATTCTGGGGATTTGTATGGGTTTATAAGACTCTGAGACACGTTAGTTGAAGCCACTCACTGACCGCTCTGGTCGAAACGTCACTAAGTTTTTGGCTCATTAAACAGCATTTAGAAACATCCGCAGTGGCTCATGTTATTCTTATCAGCGTATGATTGGGATTCCAGCAGGACTTCAACGCAAGTGCACCGGTAAATATGAACGATTGTGTAATATATGGTGTGCATTATTACTCAGTATGTCCGCTGCTCACGCTCAGTGGTATTAGTACTCAGTCCCGGTGGTGTTATTACTCATTATGTTGCCTACTCACTCTCAGTGGTATTATTACTCAGTATATCCCCTGCTCACCATTTTATTATTACTCAGTATGTTGCCTGCTCACTCTATTACTTAGTCCCAGTGGTATTATTACTCAGTCCCAGTGGTATTATTACAAAGTATGTCCCCTGCTCACTCTGGTATTATTCAGTCCCAGTGGTATTATTACTCAGTCCCAGTGGTATTATTACAAAGTATGTCCCCTGCTCACACTGGTATTATTACTCGGCCCCAGTGGTATTATTGCTCAGTATGCCCCCTGCTCACTCTGTGGTATTATTCAGCCTCAGTGTTATTATTACTCAGCCCCAGTGGTATTATTGCTCAGTATGCCCCCTGCTCACTCTGTGGTATTATTCAGCCTCAGTGTTATTATTACTCAGCCCCAGTGGTATTATTGCTCAGTATGTCTCCTGCTCACTCTGTGGTATTATTCAGCCTCAGTGTTATTATTACTCAGCCCCAGTGGTATTATTGCTCAGTATGTCTCCTGCTCACTCTCCGTAGTATTAATATGATCATTACAATGTGCAACTCTTCCCTTCACCTCAGGCGCCGCTCCGGCCGGTGCTAAGCCCCGGTTTCCCCCGGTCCGTGACGCTCTCCCCTCCGGTCCTCACCACCTCTCCCTCTCTCACGCTCTCCTTGTTACAAAACCAGCATCCAACGGAACTGACGTCACCGGACCGGTTTCCCCAGCGCACAGCCCGGACCGGTTTCCCCAGCGCACAGCCGCGATCACTTTTTGCGTTTCACCGGCCGGAAGTTGTGCTATCCGGCACCGATGGATGCAGCAGACACTCTCCACGTTGGCGGCGCCCAACCTCCCACAATAAATAAGTTGTCTTTAAATGAAATAAACACCATATTATTTGTTTTGGTGAACAAGGCCTCGTGTTGGCAATTGAAGTACAAAATAAGAGATTCCTGGCACTTATGTTGCTCTCTGAGTGTGACTTGTTTAACTAAGGCATGAATAATAATAAAGTATTAAATAGTGAGAATAATGAGCAGTGACCGTGTGTATATCCTGTGCTTCAAATCAATGATTTATTCTAAAGCCAACACATTTCTGGAAAACTCCACCAGATAAAGTTTACATGACACAGTGATAGAGTAGGGGGTGTCCCTGTGATAGGACACCTGATGGGGCTCCCCTCTGCACAGGACCAGCGTGCTAAGGGTTAACATGTGCTTGTACTTTGGGGAATGTCAACCCCACTCACTGGAATGTTAATGAGCCAAGAGGACACCAGGAACTATTTGTTTACAGCTGCATTGGAAATCAACCACCCCAGTGTACATCTGCGTTGCCTCAAAGGCGGACAGCCTTTGGCACAGCCAAAGGGTGTGAGCTGTTTGAGGTTAATGCTGCTCTTTTTCAATCTGAAACTCACAAGCCCTTTATCCCCTGTACCCAATTTTCCAACTCTACCTGTCTGTGAATTGACTGTTTTTAACCCTGTTTTTTTAATGTAACCATGTATTTTTTTTATAACTCTGTGCCCAGGACATACTTGAAAACGGAGGTAACGCTCACTGTATTACTTCCTGGTAAAATATTTTTATAAATAAAAAATAAAATCCAAGGCAACATATTTCAAGTTATAATATTGAGACTGTGGGACTGACCTCCAATGGGTGAGACTCTCACTCCTATATAAGTTTATTATAACCTGATTGGTATTCACCTCCACTTCTTTTGGCGGAGAGGGAGTTCGCTCTGAGACTTGTTTTTTTTTAGAACTTTATTGTGTTTGTTCTCATCATTGCTGGTACAGTAATAAATATGCATTTTTATATTTTTTGCACACGACAGTAAGTGCCCCCATTTTGTGGAGTTTCAGGGATTCTCTTCTTTTTAGGAGTCACACCGTGGCTTGTTAATTATTTCATTACTTACTCCTGGGGAGCACCGCCTGAGAGATGAGTTGTTTGTGCTGATATGTTGTATTTTTGGTAGTGCTTTTCCCTTCCCCTTCCTTTCTCTATTTTAGCTTCCAATGAGTAAGAGTGACCCCCCAGTGAGTGACTTCCAATGGATGAGAGTGACATCAAATGAGTGGGACTCACTTCCAATGAGTAAGAGTAACCTCCAATGGGTGAGTGACCTCCAATGGGTGGAACTAACTTCCAATGGGTGAGAGTGACCTCCAGTGAGTGTGACAGCCTTATTTTCAATAAAGGAGACTGCCTTCCAATGAGTGAATGAGGTAGAGGAAGATAAATCACAGCCCGCCTTACACAGATACATGAATAAAGCACGATATGCAGTGTTCATAAAGATTTCAATATATAAAAAAAATACAGAATAAAATGACATGAGAAATGCTAAAATATAAATAGTGAAAGCTGATACTCGTAGTTAAAATATGCCTATTTCCCATGAATTATCCGTATCTGACACTGAACAAGGATATAGTGACATCTCCACTGCCTGTTACTAGGCGCCTCAAACCTCTCCAAACGTTACAAGAGACATACAGAATATGAGTTCGTTTGCCAGTATTACTCGCCGTTTTATCGGAAAAAGAGATGGGGATGAGATTTCTTCCGAGCTGCAGCAATGGAGGGGAGCTTTTCATATATATATGGCATGATTTTTTCTTTGTGGACTGGAATGTGCTGTGACGGATTGCATATTAATAAGAGTAGGGTCTCAGCGAGAACACTCTTTTCCAAAGAGGAATGACATTAGGACAAGTCTCCTCAATATTTATATTCTCACAATCTCTCCAGCCAGTGGGGAGGAGGAGAGATACATCTTGTGCCGTTTAACAGGAACTAAATACCACCCTATAGCAATTTATATCTATTTTACTTTAATATACGTACATAGAGATAATTTCCAGATATGACTCCATACCCTGGGGGTTAATCTCTGCGAAACCCCTTGTTAAATAATTACGTCTGCCAATGGGTTTTTCATCTCCTGCTGTGCACGTATCACAGCATTATAGGGTATATATAAAACTCTCACTGTGCATTTGCACATTGCTCTGGCAGCTTAAGTGGTACTGTATTTAAATGAATATGGCTCTGGTAGGTTTTTGTATACAGCTCCTGCTGTGTCTCTGTCAGCTCATATACCCAGCCCCTCCAATGCATGAAACATGTAAAGGTTGGAGGTTTGCAGATATGATGATAGTGGCTGGAAGTCAGTGCGTGTTTTTTGTTGGTGGGGGGAGCGTGAGTATATTCCACGTGGGAACACGAAGGCCCCCTGGCAGAGTGCAGCTGCAGGCTGGATACAGGCAGCGCCAAAGAGACGCGTGTTCTGGTAGGAGCTTGGATAACAGCTCGGGGAGAGCGGAGGCTCCCGCCGCAGACCGGTAATTAAAAGCCGGGAGCCTCATACTCGCAGTGAGATTTAGTGGGGCTCGGAGCAGCCGCTGCCGGCGTCCTGAGCGAAATAACGAAGTGATCCCTGTGTGTGCCGGGAAATCACTGAGCAGATGTGCAGCGAACTCATTATGGCAGAGCCGGAACCTGCGACGGCGGCAGGAAAGCAAACGCAAAGACTCCTATTGGATTCTCATTGACGCCTTGTGAGGCTGCAGTGTACGGAGATTCCTCACAAATCTCTCAGCACAAATCCCCCAATGTTTTCCAGGGTATTGGATGTGAACCGTGCAAGGGCCAAATTCAGTGAGATTTGGGGGTTCTGGTCTCCTCCCTCCCCCCCCCCCACAAATGGCATTTGAATGGAAAAGCCCTAATTCTTGTTAGTGAGACTTTAGACTCTCAGAGCAGATTTAAAGACGGGCAGAGAGGGGATTTGATGGACAGTGATGGGAAGAGAGTGCAGAAGATAAAGGTTGATAAGTGGGGAAAGGTTCCTGGAATGAAAGAGGGGTAGAGACCAGGGGGGCAGAAAGTAGTCAGACGTGATCAGGGGACACAATATAAGGGTGGGCGGTGAGAGAGTTTACAATATCCGACTGGCACCCTCTCTCAGCACCTTTAAAATCCATCTTAAAAGACACCTCTTTACCCAAGCATATGGGCAGCTCCGTGTCTGATACTATACACCTGCTACATCGCCGTGGCCGCTCGCAGACGCACTTACCATAACCCCCTCCTACTGTGTGCTACAGGAAGAAGTTTCCGGTAGTACCTGCCACTGTGGGAGAGGGGACACTGCGAGTAATGGACACTTAGATTGTAAGCTCTTCCTTCCTAATCTTACTTTTATGTCTGATACATAAAGCTTGGCCCCCTGCAGACGCACTTACCATAAGCCCCTCCTACTGTCTCTGTACGTTCTACCTACTTACCTCTTAGATTGTAAACTCTTCGGAGCAGGGACTCCTCTTCCTAATCTTACTTATTATTATATTATTGTAGCTCACCTTTGGAACACTATTTCAGTTAAGGGGTTAATGGGTTAACTGTGGGGGATCACTCGGGTTTCCCCCTTCCCCATCATGTGATGTAGGATGACTGTGCAGAAGGGATTGCCACTCCCATGCGTGTCTTGTGACCAGTGATGTCCCTATAGGGAGTACAGAGGATATGTATAGCTCCACCCCATGTTCTAGAAACAGGTTCTTCAGAGTTCTGTGTGGGGGCCTCACTGTGAGTCCTGTAAATAGGTTTTTGTGTATAGCTAGGTGTATTAAGATGTGTCCTGTCACCGTTTGTTGTTTTCAGTTAGGAACGTGCCCCCTATTGAACGGGAGGAAGAATGCTTTCAGTAAGGAGTTCTCAGTGTTAGTAACTCCGGAGCGTGTTTGGATCGGCCCAACCGGAAGTTCCTAATGCAACCCCGATCAGGTAGGTATGGAAGACGTATGTGGTACACCGCAGCAGGTTCCTAATTCAGTGGCCCGAAGTGTACTCCCGAGAGGTTCATTTAACATGCGGCGCCACTAACTCTATGCAAGAGACGCCCAGATTAACCCTTACTGCGGGTATCAAGCCAAGTACCCCCCAAGCGTAGGAGTGAGAGCTACACAGGGGGAACCCAGATAAGTCCAGCACCTCCCAGCGTAGGAGTGAGAGCTACACAGGGGGAACCCAGATAAGTCCAGCACCTCCCAGCGTAGGAGTGAGAGCTACACAGGGGGAACCCAGATAAGTCCAGCACCTCCCAGCGTAGGAGTGAGAGCTACACAGGGGGGGAACCCAGATAAGTCCAGCACCTCCCAGCGTAGGAGTGAGAGCTACACAGGGGGAACCCAGATAAGTCCAGCACCTCCCAGCGTAGGAGTGAGAGCTACACAGGGGGAACCCAGATAAGTCCAGCACCTCCCAGCGTAGGAGTGAGAGCTACACAGGGGGGGAACCCAGATAAGTCCAGCACCTCCCAGCGTAGGAGTGAGAGCTACACAGGGGGAACCCAGATAAGTCCAGCACCTCCCAGCGTAGGAGTGAGAGCTACACAGGGGGAACCCAGATAAGTCCAGCACCTCCCAGCGTAGGAGTGAGAGGTACACAGGGGGAACCCAGATAAGTCCAGCACCTCCCAGCGTAGGAGTGAGAGCTACACAGGGGGAACCCAGATAAGTCCAGCACCTCCCAGCGTAGGAGTGAGAGGTACACAGGGGGAACCCAGATAAGTCCAGCACCTCCCAGCGTAGGAGTGAGAGCTACACAGGGGGGGAACCCAGATAAGTCCAGCACCTCCCAGCGTAGGAGTGAGAGCTACACAGGGGGGAACCCAGATAAGTCCAGCACCTCCCAGCGTAGGAGTGAGAGGTACACAGGGAGAACCCAGATAAGTCCAGCACCTCCCAGCGTAGGAGTGAGAGCTACACAGGGAGAACCCAGATAAGTCCAGCACCTCCCAGCGTAGGAGTGAGAGCTACACAGGGGGGGAACCCAGATAAGTCCAGCACCTCCCAGCGTAGGAGTGAGAGCTACACAGGGGGGAACCCAGATAAGTCCAGCACCTCCCAGCGTAGGAGTGAGAGGTACACAGGGGGAACCCAGATAAGTCCAGCACCTCCCAGCGTAGGAGTGAGAGCTACACAGGGGGGGAACCCAGATAAGTCCAGCACCTCCCAGCGTAGGAGTGAGAGCTACACAGGGGGGGAACCCAGATAAGTCCAGCACCTCCCAGCGTAGGAGTGAGAGCTACACAGGGGGGAACCCAGATAAGTCCAGCACCTCCCAGCGTAGGAGTGAGAGCTACACGGGGGGAACCCAGATAAGTCCAGCACCTCCCAGCGTAGGAGTGAGAGCTACACAGGGGGGAACCCAGATAAGTCCAGCACCTCCCAGCGTAGGAGTGAGAGGTACACAGGGAGAACCCAGATAAGTCCAGCACCTCCCAGCGTAGGAGTGAGAGCTACACAGGGGGAACCCAGATAAGTCCAGCACCTCCCAGCGTAGGAGTGAGAGGTACACAGGGGGAACCCAGATAAGTCCAGCACCTCCCCAGCGTAGGAGTGAGAGGTACACAGGGGGAACCCAGATAAGTCCAGCACCTCCCAGCGTAGGAGTGAGAGGTACACAGGGGGGGAACCCAGATAAGTCCAGCACCTCCCAGCGTAGGAGTGAGAGCTACACAGGGGGAACCCAGATAAGTCCAGCACCTCCCAGCGTAGGAGTGAGAGCTACACAGGGGGGGAACCCAGATAAGTCCAGCACCTCCCAGCGTAGGAGTGAGAGCTACACAGGGAGAACCCAGATAAGTCCAGCACCTCCCAGCGTAGGAGTGAGAGCTACACGGGGGGGAACCCAGATAAGTCCAGCACCTCCCAGCGTAGGAGTGAGAGCTACACGGGGGGGAACCCAGATAAGTCCAGCACCTCCCAGCGTAGGAGTGAGAGCTACACAGGGGGGAACCCAGATAAGTCCAGCACCTCCCAGCGTAGGAGTGAGAGCTACACAGGGGGAACCCAGATAAGTCCAGCACCTCCCAGCGTAGGAGTGAGAGCTACACAGGGGGAACCCAGATAAGTCCAGCACCTCCCAGCGTAGGAGTGAGAGCTACACAGGGGGAACCCAGATAAGTCCAGCACCTCCCAGCGTAGGAGTGAGAGCTACACAGGGAGAACCCAGATAAGTCCAGCACCTCCCAGCGTAGGAGTGAGAGCTAAACGGGGGGGAACCCAGATAAGTCCAGCACCTCCCAGCGTAGGAGTGAGAGCTACACGGGGGGGAACCCAGATAAGTCCAGCACCTCCCAGCGTAGGAGTGAGAGCTACACGGGGGGGAACCCAGATAAGTCCAGCACCTCCCAGCGTAGGAGTGAGAGCTACACAGGGGGAACCCAGATAAGTCCAGCACCTCCCAGCGTAGGAGTGAGAGCTACACAGGGGGAACCCAGATAAGTCCAGCACCTCCCAGCGTAGGAGTGAGAGCTACACAGGGGGAACCCAGATAAGTCCAGCACCTCCCAGCGTAGGAGTGAGAGCTACACAGGGGGAACCCAGATAAGTCCAGCACCCCCCAGCGTAGGAGTGAGAGCTACACAGGGGGAACCCAGATAAGTCCAGCACCTCCCAGCGTAGGAGTGAGAGCTACACAGGGGGAACCCAGATAAGTCCAGCACCTCCCCAGCGTAGGAGTGAGAGCTACACAGGGGGGGAACCCAGATAAGTCCAGCACCTCCCAGCGTAGGAGTGAGAGCTACACAGGGGGGGAACCCAGATAAGTCCAGCACCTCCCAGCGTAGGAGTGAGAGCTACACAGGGGGGGAACCCAGATAAGTCCAGCACCTCCCAGCGTAGGAGTGAGAGCTACACAGGGGGAGAACCCCGATAAGTCCAGCACCTCCCCAGCGTAGGAGTGAGAGCTACACAGGGGGGGAACCCAGATAAGTCCAGCACCTCCCAGCGTAGGAGTGAGAGCTACACAGGGGAGAACCCAGATAAGTCCAGCACCTCCCAGCGTAGGAGTGAGAGCTACACAGGGGGAACCCAGATAAGTCCAGCACCTCCCAGCGTAGGAGTGAGAGCTACACAGGGGGGAACCCAGATAAGTCCAGCACCTCCCAGCGTAGGAGTGAGAGCTACACAGGGGGGGAACCCAGATAAGTCCAGCACCTCCCAGCGTAGGAGTGAGAGCTACACGGGGGGGAACCCAGATAAGTCCAGCACCTCCCAGCGTAGGAGTGAGAGCTACACGGGGGGGAACCCAGATAAGTCCAGCACCTCCCAGCGTAGGAGTGAGAGCTACACGGGGGGAACCCAGATAAGTCCAGCACCTCCCAGCGTAGGAGTGAGAGCTACACGGGGGGGAACCCAGATAAGTCCAGCACCTCCCAGCGTAGGAGTGAGAGCTACACGGGGGGAACCCAGATAAGTCCAGCACCTCCCAGCGTAGGAGTGAGAGCTACACGGGGGGGACCCAGATAAGTCCAGCACCTCCCAGCGTAGGAGTGAGAGCTACACAGGGGGAACCCAGATAAGTCCAGCACCCCCCAGCGTAGGAGTGAGAGCTACACGGGGGGAACCCAGATAAGTCCAGCACCTCCCAGCGTAGGAGTGAGAGCTACACAGGGAGAACCCAGATAAGTCCAGCACCTCCCAGCGTAGGAGTGAGAGCTACACAGGGGGAACCCAGATAAGTCCAGCACCTCCCAGCGTAGGAGTGAGAGCTACACAGGGAGAACCCAGATAAGTCCAGCACCTCCCAGCGTAGGAGTGAGAGCTACACAGGGGGGAACCCAGATAAGTCCAGCACCTCCCAGCGTAGGAGTGAGAGCTACACAGGGGGAACCCAGATAAGTCCAGCACCTCCCAGCGTAGGAGTGAGAGCTACACAGGGGGGAACCCAGATAAGTCCAGCACCTCCCAGCGTAGGAGTGAGAGCTACACAGGGGGAACCCAGATAAGTCCAGCACCTCCCAGCGTAGGAGTGAGAGCTACACAGGGAGAACCCAGATAAGTCCAGCACCCCCCAGCGTAGGAGTGAGAGCTACACAGGGGGAACCCAGATAAGTCCAGCACCTCCCAGCGTAGGAGTGAGAGCTACACAGGGGGAACCCAGATAAGTCCAGCACCTCCCAGCGTAGGAGTGAGAGCTACACAGGGGGGGAACCCAGATAAGTCCAGCACCTCCCAGCGTAGGAGTGAGAGCTACACAGGGGGAACCCAGATAAGTCCAGCACCTCCCAGCGTAGGAGTGAGAGCTACACAGGGAGAACCCAGATAAGTCCAGCACCTCCCAGCGTAGGAGTGAGAGCTACACAGGGGGGAACCCAGATAAGTCCAGCACCTCCCAGCGTAGGAGTGAGAGCTACACAGGGGGAACCCAGATAAGTCCAGCACCTCCCAGCGTAGGAGTGAGAGCTACACAGGGGGGAACCCAGATAAGTCCAGCACCTCCCAGCGTAGGAGTGAGAGCTACACAGGGGGAACCCAGATAAGTCCAGCACCTCCCAGCGTAGGAGTGAGAGCTACACAGGGAGAACCCAGATAAGTCCAGCACCCCCCAGCGTAGGAGTGAGAGCTACACAGGGGGAACCCAGATAAGTCCAGCACCTCCCAGCGTAGGAGTGAGAGCTACACAGGGGGAACCCAGATAAGTCCAGCACCTCCCAGCGTAGGAGTGAGAGCTACACAGGGGGGGAACCCAGATAAGTCCAGCACCTCCCAGCGTAGGAGTGAGAGCTACACAGGGGGAACCCAGATAAGTCCAGCACCTCCCAGCGTAGGAGTGAGAGCTACACAGGGGGAACCCAGATAAGTCCAGCACCTCCCAGCGTAGGAGTGAGAGCTACACAGGAGGAACCCAGATAAGTCCAGCACCTCCCAGCGTAGGAGTGAGAGCTACACAGGGGGGGAACCCAGATAAGTCCAGCACCTCCCAGCGTAGGAGTGAGAGCTACACAGGGGGAACCCAGATAAGTCCAGCACCTCCCAGCGTAGGAGTGAGAGCTACACAGGGGGGAACCCAGATAAGTCCTGCACCTCCCAGCGTAGGAGTGAGAGCTACACGGGGGGGAACCCAGATAAGTCCAGCACCTCCCAGCGTAGGAGTGAGAGCTACACAGGGGGGGAACCCAGATAAGTCCAGCACCTCCCAGCGTAGGAGTGAGAGCTACACGGGGGGGACCCAGATAAGTCCAGCACCTCCCAGCGTAGGAGTGAGAGCTACACAGGGGGAACCCAGATAAGTCCAGCACCTGCCAGCGTAGGAGTGAGAGCTACACAGGGAGAACCCAGATAAGTCCAGCACCTCCCAGCGTAGGAGTGAGAGGTACACAGGGGGAACCCAGATAAGTCCAGCACCTCCCAGCGTAGGAGTGAGAGGTACACAGGGGGAACCCAGATAAGTCCAGCACCTCCCAGCGTAGGAGTGAGAGCTACACAGGGGGAACCCAGATAAGTCCTGCACCTCCCAGCGTAGGAGTGAGAGCTACACGGGGGGAACCCAGATAAGTCCAGCACCTCCCAGCGTAGGAGTGAGAGCTACACAGGGGGAACCCAGATAAGTCCAGCACCTCCCAGCGTAGGAGTGAGAGCTACACAGGGGGAACCCAGATAAGTCCAGCACCTCCCAGCGTAGGAGTGAGAGCTACACAGGGGGGAACCCAGATAAGTCCAGCACCTCCCAGCGTAGGAGTGAGAGCTACACAGGGGGAACCCAGATAAGTCCAGCACCTCCCAGCGTAGGAGTGAGAGCTACACAGGGGGAACCCAGATAAGTCCAGCACCCCCCAGCGTAGGAGTGAGAGCTACACAGGGGGAACCCAGATAAGTCCAGCACCTCCCCAGCGTAGGAGTGAGAGCTACACAGAGGGGGAACCCAGATAAGTCCAGCACCTCCCAGCGTAGGAGTGAGAACTACACAGGGGGAACCCAGATAAGTCCAGCACCTCCCAGCGTAGGAGTGAGAGCTACACAGGGGGGGAACCCAGATAAGTCCAGCACCTCCCAGCGTAGGAGTGAGAGCTACACAGGGGGAACCCAGATAAGTCCAGCACCTCCCAGCGTAGGAGTGAGAGGTACACAGGGGGGGAACCCAGATAAGTCCAGCACCTCCCAGCGTAGGAGTGAGAGCTACACAGGGGGGGAACCCAGATAAGTCCAGCACCTCCCAGCGTAGGAGTGAGAGCTACACAGGGGGAACCCAGATAAGTCCAGCACCTCCCAGCGTAGGAGTGAGAGCTACACAGGGGGAACCCAGATAAGTCCAGCACCTCCCAGCGTAGGAGTGAGAGCTACACAGGGGGAACCCAGATAAGTCCAGCACCTCCCAGCGTAGGAGTGAGGGGATGAAGTCCTACGTGTAATTATTTCCCACGAGTTATCAGTCAGTGAAGTGTGTCAGTGTCAGTGTCAGTGTCAGTGAAGTGTGTCAGTGTCAGTGTCAGTGAAGTGTGTCAGTGTCAGTGAAGTGTGTCAGTGTCTGTGAAGTGTGTCAGTGTCAGTGAAGTGTGTCAGTGTCAGTGTCAGTGAAGTGTGTCAGTGTCAGTGAAGTGTGTCAGTGTCAGTGAAGTGTGTCAGTGTCTGTGAAGTGTGTCAGTGTCAAGTGTGAGGTATTACCTCTCGGAACACACATACATGCACACAGCGGAGAATCGGATCACACAAACATGCACACAGCGGAGAATCGGATCACACAAACATGCACACAGCGGAGAATCGGATCACACATACATGCACACAGAGGAGAATCGGATCACACATACATGCACACAGCGGAGAATCGGATCACACATACATGCACACAGTGGAGAATCGGATCACACATACATGCACACAGCGGAGAATCGGATCACACAAACATGCACACAGCGGAGAATCGGATCACACATACATGCACACAGAGGAGAATCGGATCACACATACATGCACACAGCGGAGAATCGGATCACACATACATGCACACAGCGGAGAATCGGATCACACATACATGCACACAGAGGAGAATCGGATCACACAAACATGCACACAGAGGAGAATCGGATCACACATACATGCACACAGCGGAGAATCGGATCACACATACATGCACACAGCGGAGAATCGGAACACACATACATGCACACAGCGGAGAATCGGATCACACAAACATGCACACAGCGGAGAATCGGATCACACAAACATGCACACAGCGGAGAATCGGATCACACAAACATGCACACAGCGGAGAATCGGATCACACAAACATGCACACAGCGGAGAATCGGATCACACAAACATGCACACAGCGGAGAATCGGATCACACATACATGCACACAGCGGAGAATCGGAACACACATACATGCACACAGCGGAGAATCGGATCACACATACATGCACACAGCGGAGAATCGGATCACACATACATGCACACAGCGGAGAATCGGATCACACATACATGCACACAGCGGAGAATCGGATCACACAAACATGCACACAGCGGAGAATCGGATCACACAAACATGCACACAGCGGAGAATCGGATCACACAAACATGCACACAGTGGAGAATCGGATCACACATACATGCACACAGCAGAGCATCGGATCACACATACATGCACACAGCGGAGAATCGGATCACACATACATGCACACAGGGAGAATCGGAACACACATACATGCACACAGCGGAGAATCGGATCACACATACATGCACACAGCGGAGAATCGGATCACACAAACATGCACACAGCGGAGAATCGGATCACACATACATGCACACAGCGGAGAATCGGATCACACATACATGCACACAGCAGAGAATCGGATCACACAAACATGCACACAGCGGAGAATCGGATCACACAAACATGCACACAGCGGAGAATCGGATCACACATACATGCACACAGCGGAGAATCGGATCACACAAACATGCACACAGCGGAGAATCGGAACACACAAACATGCACACAGCGGAGAATCGGATCACACATACATGCACACAGCGGAGAATCGGATCACACATACATGCACACAGCGGAGAATCGGAACACACATACATGCACACAGCGGAGAATCGGATCACACAAACATGCACACAGCGGAGAATCGGATCACACATACATGCACACAGCGGAGAATCGGATCACACATACATGCACACAGGGAGAATCGGAACACACAAACATGCACACAGCGGAGAATCGGATCACACATACATGCACACAGGGAGAATCGGAACACACAAACATGCACACAGCGGAGAATCGGATCACACATACATGCACACAGCGGAGAATCGGATCACACATACATGCACACAGCGGAGAATCGGATCACACAAACATGCACACAATGGAGAATCGGATCACACAAACATGCACACAGCGGAGAATCGGATCACACAAACATGCACACAGCGGAGAATCGGATCACACAAACATGCACACAGCGGAGAATCGGATCACACATACATGCACACAGCGGAGAATCGGAACACACATACATGCACACAGGGAGAATCGGAACACACAAACATGCACACAGCGGAGAATCGGATCACACATACATGCACACAGCGGAGAATCGGATCACACAAACATGCACACAATGGAGAATCGGATCACACAAACATGCACACAGCGGAGAATCGGATCACACAAACATGCACACAGCGGAGAATCGGATCACACAAACATGCACACAGCGGAGAATCGGATCACACATACATGCACACAGCGAAGAATCGGATCACACAAACATGCACACAGCGGAGAATCGGATCACACATACATGCACACAGCGGAGAATCGGATCACACATACATGCACACAGCGGAGAATCGGATCACACATACATGCACACAGCGGAGAATCGGATCACACATACATGCACACAGCGGAGAATCGGATCACACAAACATGCACACAGCGGAGAATCGGATCACACATACATGCACACAGCGGAGAATCGGATCACACAAACATGCACACAGCGGAGAATCGGATCACACATACATGCACACAGCGGAGAATCGGATCACACATACATGCACACAGCGGAGAATCGGAACACACATACATGCACACAGCGGAGAATCGGAACACACATACATGCACACAGCGGAGAATCGGATCACACAAACATGCACACAGCGGAGAATCGGATCACACATACATGCACACAGCGGAGAATCGGATCACACATACATGCACACAGCGGAGAATCGGATCACACAAACATGCACACAGCGGAGAATCGGATCACACATACATGCACACAGCGGAGAATCGGATCACACATACATGCACACAGCGGAGAATCGGATCACACAAACATGCACACAGCGGAGAATCGGATCACACATACATGCACACAGCGGAGAATCGGATCACACAAACATGCACACAGCGGAGAATCGGATCACACATACATGCACACAGCGGAGAATCGGATCACACAAACATGCACACAGCGGAGAATCGGATCACACATACATGCACACAGCGGAGAATCGGATCACACAAATATGCACACAATGGAGAATCGGATCACACATACATGCACACAGCGGAGAATCGGATCACACATACATGCACACAGCGGAGAATCGGATCACACATACATGCACACAGCGGAGAATCGGAACACACAAACATGCACACAGCGGAGAATCGGATCACACATACATGCACACAGCGGAGAATCGGATCACACATACATGCACACAGCGGAGAATCGGAGCACACACAAACATGCGCACAGCGGAGAATCGGATCACACATACATGCACACAGCGGAGAATCGGATCACACATACATGCACACAGCGGAGAATCGGATCACACAAACATGCACACAGCGGAGAATCGGATCACACATACATGCACACAGCGGAGAATCGGATCACACATACATGCACACAGCGGAGAATCGGATCACACATACATGCACACAGCGGAGAATCGGATCACACATACATGCACACAGCGGAGAATCGGATCACACATACATGCACACAGCGGAGAATCGGATCACACATACATGCACACAGCGGAGAATCGGATCACACATACATGCACACAGCGGAGAATCGGAACACACAAACATGCACACAGCGGAGAATCGGATCACACATACATGCACACAGCGGAGAATCGGATCACACATACATGCACACAGCGGAGAATCGGATCACACATACATGCACACAGCGGAGAATCGGAACACACATACATGCACACAGCGGAGAATCGGATCACACAAACATGCGCACAGCGGAGAATCGGATCACACATACATGCACACAGCGGAGAATCGGATCACACATACATGCACACAGCGGAGAATCGGATCACACAAACATGCACACAGCGGAGAATCGGATCACACATACATGCACACAGCGGAGAATCGGATCACACATACATGCACACAGCGGAGAATCGGATCACACATACATGCACACAGCGGAGAATCGGATCACACATACATGCACACAGCGGAGAATCGGATCACACATACATGCACACAGCGGAGAATCGGATCACACATACATGCACACAGCGGAGAATCGGATCACACAAACATGCACACAGCGGAGAATCGGATCACACAAACATGCACACAGCGGAGAATCGAATCACACAAACATGCACACAGCGGAGAATCGGATCACACAAACATGCACACAGCGGAGAATCGGATCACACAAACATGCACACAGCGGAGAATTGAATCACACAAACATGCACACAGCGGAGAATCGGATCACACAAACATGCACACAGCGGAGAATCGGATCACACAAACATGCACACAGAGGAGAATCGGATCACACAAACATGCACACAGCGGAGAATCGGATCACACAAACATGCACACAGCGGAGAATCGGATCACACATACATGCACACAGCGGAGAATCGGATCACACATACATGCACACAGCGGAGAATCGGATCACACATACATGCACACAGCGGAGAATCGGATCACACAAACATGCACACAGCGGAGAATCGGATCACACAAACATGCACACAGCGGAGAATCGGAACACACATACATGCACACAGCGGAGAATCGGATCACACATACATGCACACAGCGGAGAATCGGAACACACATACATGCACACAGCGGAGAATCGGAACACACATACATGCACACAGCGGAGAATCGGATCACACATACATGCGCACAGCGGAGAATCGGATCACACATACATGCACACAGCGGAGAATCGGATCACACAAACATGCACACAGCGGAGAATCGGATCACACATACATGCGCACAGCGGAGAATCGGATCACACATACATGCACACAGCGGAGAATCGGATCACACATACATGCACACAGCGGAGAATCGGATCACACATACATGCACACAGCGGAGAATCGGATCACACATACATGCACACAGCGGAGAATCGGATCACACAAACATGCACACAGCGGAGAATCGGAACACACAAACATGCACACAGCGGAGAATCGGATCACACATACATGCACACAGCGGAGAATCGGATCACACATACATGCACACAGCGGAGAATCGGATCACACAAACATGCACACAGCGGAGAATCGGATCACACAAACATGCACACAGCGGAGAATCGGATCACACATACATGCACACAGCGGAGAATCGGATCACACATACATGCACACAGCGGAGAATCGGATCACACAAACATGCACACAGCGGAGAATCGGATCACACATACATGCACACAGCGGAGAATCGGAACACACATACATGCACACAGCGGAGAATCGGATCACACAAACATGCACACAGCGGAGAATCGGATCACACATACATGCACACAGCGGAGAATCGGATCACACATACATGCACACAGCGGAGAATCGGATCACACATACATGCACACAGCGGAGAATCGGAACACACATACATGCACACAGCGGAGAATCGGATCACACAAACATGCACACAGCGGAGAATCGGATCACACAAACATGCACACAGCGGAGAATCGGATCACACATACATGCACACAGCGGAGAATCGGATCACACATACATGCACACAGCGGAGAATCGGATCACACATACATGCACACAGCGGAGAATCGGAACACACATACATGCACACAGCGGAGAATCGGAACACACATACATGCACACAGTGGAGAATCGGATCACACATACATGCACACAGCGGAGAATCGGATCACACATACATGCACACAGCGGAGAATCGGATCACACATACATGCACACAGCGGAGAATCGGATCACACATACATGCACACAGCGGAGAATCGGATCACACATACATGCACACAGCGGAGAATCGGATCACACAAACATGCACACAGCGGAGAATCGGATCACACAAACATGCACACAGCGGAGAATCGGATCACACATACATGCACACAGCGGAGAATCGGAACACACATACATGCACACAGCGGAGAATCGGATCACACAAACATGCACACAGCGGAGAATCGGATCACACAAACATGCACACAGCGGAGAATCGGATCACACATACATGCACACAGCGGAGAATCGGATCACACATACATGCACACAGCGGAGAATCGGATCACACATACATGCACACAGCGGAGAATCGGATCACACATACATGCACACAGCGGAGAATCGGATCACACATACATGCACACAGCGGAGAATCGGATCACACATACATGCACACAGCGGAGAATCGGATCACACATACATGCACACAGCGGAGAATCGGATCACACAAACATGCACACAGCGGAGAATCGGATCACACATACATGCACACAGCGGAGAATCGGATCACACATACATGCACACAGCGGAGAATCGGATCACACAAACATGCACACAGCGGAGAATCGGATCACACATACATGCACACAGCGGAGAATCGGATCACACATACATGCACACAGCGGAGAATCGGATCACACAAACATGGACACAGCGGAGAATCGGATCACACATACATGCACACAGCGGAGAATCGGATCACACATACATGCACACAGCGGAGAATCGGATCACACATACATGCACACAGCGGAGAATCGGATCACACATACATGCACACAGCGGAGAATCGGATCACACAAACATGCACACAGCGGAGAATCGGATCACACATACATGCACACAGCGTAGAATCGGATCACACAAACATGGACACAGCGGAGAATCGGATCACACATACATGCACACAGCGGAGAATCGGATCACACATACATGCACACAGCGGAGAATCGGATCACACAAACATGGACACAGCGGAGAATCGGATCACACATACATGCACACAGCGGAGAATCGGATCACACATACATGCACACAGCGGAGAATCGGATCACACATACATGCACACAGCGGAGAATCGGATCACACATACATGCACACAGCGGAGAATCGGATCACACAAACATGCACACAGCGGAGAATCGGATCACACATACATGCACACAGCGGAGAATCGGATCACACAAACATGGACACAGCGGAGAATCGGATCACACATACATGCACACAGCGGAGAATCGGATCACACATACATGCACACAGCGGAGAATCGGATCACACATACATGCACACAGCGGAGAATCGGATCACACATACATGCACACAGCGGAAAATCGGATCACACAAACATGCACACAGCGGAGAATCGGATCACACAAACATGCACACAGCGGAGAATCGGATCACACAAACATGCACACAGCGGAGAATCGGATCACACAAACATGCACACAGCGGAGAATCGGATCACACAAACATGCACACAGCGGAGAATCGGATCACACAAACATGCACACAGCGGAGAATCGGATCACACAAACATGCACACAGCGGAGAATCGGATCACACATACATGCGCACAGCGGAGAATCGGATCACACATACATGCGCACAGCGGAGAATCGGATCACACATACATGCACACAGCGGAGAATCGGATCAGACAAACATGCACACAGCGGAGAATCGGATCACACAAATATGCACACAGCGGAGAATCGGATCACACAAACATGCACACAGCGGAGAATCGGATCACACAAACATGCACACAGCGGAGAATCGGATCACACAAACATGCACACAGCGGAGAATCGGATCACACAAATATGCACACAGGGAGAATCGGATCACACATACATGCACACAGCGGAGAATCGGATCACACATACATGCACACAGCGGAGAATCGGATCACACATACATGCACACAGCGGAGAATCGGATCACACATACATGCACACAGCGGAGAATCGGATCACACAAACATGCACACAGCGGAGAATCGGATCACACATACATGCACACAGCGGAGAATCGGATCACACATACATGCACACAGCGGAGAATCGGATCACACAAACATGCACACAGCGGAGAATCGGATCACACATACATGCACACAGCGGAGAATCGGATCACACATACTTGCACACAGCGGAGAATCGGATCACACAAACATGCACACAGCGGAGAATCGGAACACACATACATGCACACAGCGGAGAATCGGATCACACATACATGCACACAGCGGAGAATCGGATCACACATACATGGACACAGCGGAGAATCGGATCACACAAACATGCACACAGCGGAGAATCGGATCACACATACATGGACACAGCGGAGAATCGGATCACACATACATGCACACAGCGGAGAATCGGATCACACATACATGCACACAGCGGAGAATCGGATCACACATACATGCACACAGCGGAGAATCGGATCGCACAAACATGCACACAGCGGAGAATCGGATCGCACAAACATGCACACAGCGGAGAATCGGATCACACATACATGCACACAGCGGAGAATCGGATCACACAAACATGCACACAGCGGAGAATCGGATCACACATACATGCACACAGCGGAGAATCGGATCACACAAACATGCACACAGCGGAGAATCGGATCACACAAACATGCACACAGCGTAGAATCGGATCACACATACAGTACATGGACACAGCGGAGAATCGGATCACACATACATGCACACAGCGGAGAATCGGATCACACATACATGCACACAGCGGAGAATCGGATCACACAAACATGCACACAGCGGAGAATCGGATCACACATACATGCACACAGCGGAGAATCGGATCACACATACATGCACACAGCGGAGAATCGGATCACACATACATGCACACAGCGGAGAATCGGATCACACATACATGCACACAGCGGAGAATCGGATCACACATACATGCACACAGCGGAGAATCGGATCACACAGACATGCGCACAGCGGAGAATCGGATCACACAAACATGCACACAGCGGAGAATCGGATCACACAAACATGCACACAGCGGAGAATCGGATCACACAGACATGCACACAGCGGAGAATCGGATCACACATACATGCACACAGCGGAGAATCGGATCACACATACATGCACACAGCGGAGAATCGGATCAGACAAACATGCACACAGCGGAGAATCGGATCACACATACATGCACACAGCGGAGAATCGGATCACACATACATGCACACAGCGGAGAATCGGATCACACATACATGCACACAGCGGAGAATCGGATCACACAAACATGCACACAGCGGAGAATCGGATCACACATACATGCACACAGCGGAGAATCGGATCAGACATACATGCACACAGCGGAGAATCGGATCACACATACATGCACACAGCGGAGAATCGGATCACACAAACATGCACGCAGCGGAGAATCGGATCACACAAACATGCACGCAGCGGAGAATCGGATCACACATACATGCACACAGCGGAGAATCCGATCACACATACATGCACACAGCGGAGAATCGGATCACACAAACATGCACACAGCGGAGAATCGGATCACACATACATGCACACAGCGGAGAATCGGATCACACAAACATGCACACAGCGGAGAATCGGATCACACAAACATGCACACAGCGGAGAATCGGATCACACAAACATGCACACAGCGGAGAATCGGATCACACATACATGCACACAGCGGAGAATCGGATCACACATACATGCACACAGCGGAGAATCGGATCACACATACATGCACACAGCGGAGAATCGGATCACACAAACATGCACACAGCGGAGAATCGGATCACACAAACATGCACACAGCGGAGAATCGGATCACACAAACATGCACACAGCGGAGAATCGGATCACACAAACATGCACACAGCGGAGAATCGGATCAGGATCACACAAACATGCACACAGCGGAGAATCGGATCACACAAACATGCACACAGCGGAGAATCGGATCACACAAACATGCACACAGCGGAGAATCGGATCACACATACATGCACACAGCGGAGAATCGGATCACACAAACATGCACACAGCGGAGAATCGGAACACACAAACATGCACACAGCGGAGAATCGGATCACACATACATGCACACAGCGGAGAATCGGATCACACATACATGCACACAGCGGAGAATCGGAACACACATACATGCACACAGCGGAGAATCGGATCACACAAACATGCACACAGCGGAGAATCGGATCACACATACATGCACACAGCGGAGAATCGGATCACACATACATGCACACAGGGAGAATCGGAACACACAAACATGCACACAGCGGAGAATCGGATCACACATACATGCACACAGGGAGAATCGGAACACACAAACATGCACACAGCGGAGAATCGGATCACACATACATGCACACAGCGGAGAATCGGATCACACATACATGCACACAGCGGAGAATCGGATCACACAAACATGCACACAATGGAGAATCGGATCACACAAACATGCACACAGCGGAGAATCGGATCACACAAACATGCACACAGCGGAGAATCGGATCACACAAACATGCACACAGCGGAGAATCGGATCACACATACATGCACACAGCGGAGAATCGGATCACACAAACATGCACACAGCGGAGAATCGGATCACACATACATGCACACAGCGGAGAATCGGATCACACAAACATGCACACAGCGGAGAATCGGATCACACATACATGCACACAGCGGAGAATCGGATCACACAAACATGCACACAGCGGAGAATCGGATCACACAAACATGCACACAGCGGAGAATCGGATCACACAAACATGCACACAGCGGAGAATCGGATCACACATACATGCACACAGCGGAGAATCGGATCACACATACATGCACACAGCGGAGAATCGGATCACACATACATGCACACAGCGGAGAATCGGATCACACAAACATGCACACAGCGGAGAATCGGATCACACAAACATGCACACAGCGGAGAATCGGATCACACAAACATGCACACAGCGGAGAATCGGATCACACAAACATGCACACAGCGGAGAATCGGATCACACAAACATGCACACAGCGGAGAATCGGATCACACAAACATGCACACAGCGGAGAATCGGATCACACAAACATGCACACAGCGGAGAATCGGATCACACATACATGCACACAGCGGAGAATCGGATCACACAAACATGCACACAGCGGAGAATCGGAACACACAAACATGCACACAGCGGAGAATCGGATCACACATACATGCACACAGCGGAGAATCGGATCACACATACATGCACACAGCGGAGAATCGGAACACACATACATGCACACAGCGGAGAATCGGATCACACAAACATGCACACAGCGGAGAATCGGATCACACATACATGCACACAGCGGAGAATCGGATCACACAAACATGCACACAGCGGAGAATCGGATCACACAAACATGCACACAGCGGAGAATCGGATCACACAAACATGCACACAGCGGAGAATCGGATCACACAAACATGCACACAGCGGAGAATCGGATCACACAAACATGCACACAGCGGAGAATCGGATCACACATACATGCACACAGCGGAGAATCGGATCACACAAACATGCACACAGCGAGAATCGGATCACACATACATGCACACAGCGGAGAATCGGATCACACAAACATGCACACAGCGGAGAATCGGAACACACAAACATGCACACAGCGGAGAATCGGATCACACATACATGCACACAGCGGAGAATCGGATCACACATACATGCACACAGCGGAGAATCGGATCACACATACATGCACACAGCGGAGAATCGGATCACACAAACATGCACACAGCGGAGAATCGGATCACACATACATGCACACAGCGGAGAATCGGATCACACATACATGCACACAGCGGAGAATCGGAACACACAAACATGCACACAGCGGAGAATCGGATCACACATACATGCACACAGCGGAGAATCGGATCACACAAACATGCACACAGCGGAGAATCGGATCACACATACATGCACACAGCGGAGAATCGGATCACACATACATGCACACAGCGGAGAATCGGATCACACAAACATGCACACAATGGAGAATCGGATCACACAAACATGCACACAGCGGAGAATCGGATCACACAAACATGCACACAGCGGAGAATCGGATCACACAAACATGCACACAGCGGAGAATCGGATCACACATACATGCACACAGCGGAGAATCGGATCACACAAACATGCACACAGCGGAGAATCGGATCACACATACATGCACACAGCGGAGAATCGGATCACACAAACATGCACACAGCGGAGAATCGGATCACACATACATGCACACAGCGGAGAATCGGATCACACAAACATGCACACAGCGGAGAATCGGATCACACAAACATGCACACAGCGGAGAATCGGATCACACAAACATGCACACAGCGGAGAATCGGATCACACATACATGCACACAGCGGAGAATCGGATCACACATACATGCACACAGCGGAGAATCGGATCACACATACATGCACACAGCGGAGAATCGGATCACACAAACATGCACACAGCGGAGAATCGGATCACACAAACATGCACACAGCGGAGAATCGGATCACACAAACATGCACACAGCGGAGAATCGGATCACACAAACATGCACACAGCGGAGAATCGGATCACACAAACATGCACACAGCGGAGAATCGGATCACACAAACATGCACACAGCGGAGAATCGGATCACACAAACATGCACACAGCGGAGAATCGGATCACACATACATGCACACAGCGGAGAATCGGATCACACAAACATGCACACAGCGGAGAATCGGAACACACAAACATGCACACAGCGGAGAATCGGATCACACATACATGCACACAGCGGAGAATCGGATCACACATACATGCACACAGCGGAGAATCGGATCACACATACATGCACACAGCGGAGAATCGGATCACACAAACATGCACACAGCGGAGAATCGGATCACACATACATGCACACAGCGGAGAATCGGATCACACATACATGCACACAGGGAGAATCGGAACACACAAACATGCACACAGCGGAGAATCGGATCACACATACATGCACACAGGGAGAATCGGAACACACAAACATGCACACAGCGGAGAATCGGATCACACATACATGCACACAGCGGAGAATCCGACACATACATGCACACAGCGAGAATCGGATCACACAAACATGCACACAGCGGAGAATCGGATCACACAAACATGCACACAGCGGAGAATCGGATCACACAAACATGCACACAGCGGAGAATCGGATCACACAAACATGCACACAGCGGAGAATCGGATCACACATACATGCACACAGCGGAGAATCGGAACACACATACATGCACACAGGAGAATCGGATCACACAAACATGCACACAGCGGAGAATCGGATCACACATACATGCACACAGCGGAGAATCGGATCACACAAACATGCACACAAGGAGAATCGGATCACACAAACATGCACACAGCGGAGAATCGGATCACACAAACATGCACACAGCGGAGAATCGGATCACACAAACATGCACACAGCGGAGAATCGGATCACACATACATGCACACAGCGAAGAATCGGATCACACAAACATGCACACAGCGGAGAATCGGATCACACATACATGCACACAGCGGAGAATCGGATCACACATACATGCACACAGCGGAGAATCGGATCACACATACATGCACACAGCGGAGAATCGGATCACACATACATGCACACAGCGGAGAATCGATCACACATACATGCACACAGCGGAGAATCGGATCACACAAACATGCACACAGCGGAGAATCGGATCACACAAACATGCACACAGCGGAGAATCGGATCACACAAACATGCACACAGCGGAGAATCGGATCACACAAACATGCACACAGCGGAGAATCGGATCACACAAACATGCACACAGCGGAGAATCGGATCACACAAACATGCACACAGCGGAGAATCGGATCACACAAACATGCACACAGCGGAGAATCGGATCACACATACATGCACACAGCGGAGAATCGGATCACACAAACATGCACACAGCGGAGAATCGGAACACACAAACATGCACACAGCGGAGAATCGGATCACACATACATGCACACAGCGGAGAATCGGATCACACATACATGCACACAGCGGAGAATCGGAACACACATACATGCACACAGCGGAGAATCGGATCACACAAACATGCACACAGCGGAGAATCGGATCACACATACATGCACACAGCGGAGAATCGGATCACACATACATGCACACAGGGAGAATCGGAACACACAAACATGCACACAGCGGAGAATCGGATCACACATACATGCACACAGGGAGAATCGGAACACACAAACATGCACACAGCGGAGAATCGGATCACACATACATGCACACAGCGGAGAATCGGATCACACATACATGCACACAGCGGAGAATCGGATCACACAAACATGCACACAATGGAGAATCGGATCACACAAACATGCACACAGCGGAGAATCGGATCACACAAACATGCACACAGCGGAGAATCGGATCACACAAACATGCACACAGCGGAGAATCGGATCACACATACATGCACACAGCGGAGAATCGGATCACACAAACATGCACACAGCGGAGAATCGGATCACACATACATGCACACAGCGGAGAATCGGATCACACAAACATGCACACAGCGGAGAATCGGATCACACATACATGCACACAGCGGAGAATCGGATCACACAAACATGCACACAGCGGAGAATCGGATCACACAAACATGCACACAGCGGAGAATCGGATCACACAAACATGCACACAGCGGAGAATCGGATCACACATACATGCACACAGCGGAGAATCGGATCACACATACATGCACACAGCGGAGAATCGGATCACACATACATGCACACAGCGGAGAATCGGATCACACAAACATGCACACAGCGGAGAATCGGATCACACAAACATGCACACAGCGGAGAATCGGATCACACAAACATGCACACAGCGGAGAATCGGATCACACAAACATGCACACAGCGGAGAATCGGATCACACAAACATGCACACAGCGGAGAATCGGATCACACAAACATGCACACAGCGGAGAATCGGATCACACAAACATGCACACAGCGGAGAATCGGATCACACATACATGCACACAGCGGAGAATCGGATCACACAAACATGCACACAGCGGAGAATCGGAACACACAAACATGCACACAGCGGAGAATCGGATCACACATACATGCACACAGCGGAGAATCGGATCACACATACATGCACACAGCGGAGAATCGGAACACACATACATGCACACAGCGGAGAATCGGATCACACAAACATGCACACAGCGGAGAATCGGATCACACATACATGCACACAGCGGAGAATCGGATCACACATACATGCACACAGGGAGAATCGGAACACACAAACATGCACACAGCGGAGAATCGGATCACACATACATGCACACAGGGAGAATCGGAACACACAAACATGCACACAGCGGAGAATCGGATCACACATACATGCACACAGCGGAGAATCGGATCACACATACATGCACACAGCGGAGAATCGGATCACACAAACATGCACACAATGGAGAATCGGATCACACAAACATGCACACAGCGGAGAATCGGATCACACAAACATGCACACAGCGGAGAATCGGATCACACAAACATGCACACAGCGGAGAATCGGATCACACATACATGCACACAGCGGAGAATCGGAACACACATACATGCACACAGGGAGAATCGGAACACACAAACATGCACACAGCGGAGAATCGGATCACACATACATGCACACAGCGGAGAATCGGATCACACAAACATGCACACAATGGAGAATCGGATCACACAAACATGCACACAGCGGAGAATCGGATCACACAAACATGCACACAGCGGAGAATCGGATCACACAAACATGCACACAGCGGAGAATCGGATCACACATACATGCACACAGCGAAGAATCGGATCACACAAACATGCACACAGCGGAGAATCGGATCACACATACATGCACACAGCGGAGAATCGGATCACACATACATGCACACAGCGGAGAATCGGATCACACATACATGCACACAGCGGAGAATCGATCACACATACATGCACACAGCGGAGAATCGGATCACACAAACATGCACACAGCGGAGAATCGGATCACACATACATGCACACAGCGGAGAATCGGATCACACAAACATGCACACAGCGGAGAATCGGATCACACATACATGCACACAGCGGAGAATCGGATCACACATACATGCACACAGCGGAGAATCGGAACACACATACATGCACACAGCGGAGAATCGGAACACACATACATGCACACAGCGGAGAATCGGATCACACAAACATGCACACAGCGGAGAATCGGATCACACATACATGCACACAGCGGAGAATCGGATCACACATACATGCACACAGCGGAGAATCGGATCACACAAACATGCACACAGCGGAGAATCGGATCACACATACATGCACACAGCGGAGAATCGGATCACACATACATGCACACAGCGGAGAATCGGATCACACAAACATGCACACAGCGGAGAATCGGATCACACATACATGCACACAGCGGAGAATCGGATCACACAAACATGCACACAGCGGAGAATCGGATCACACATACATGCACACAGCGGAGAATCGGATCACACAAACATGCACACAGCGGAGAATCGGATCACACATACATGCACACAGCGGAGAATCGGATCACACAAATATGCACACAATGGAGAATCGGATCACACATACATGCACACAGCGGAGAATCGGATCACACATACATGCACACAGCGGAGAATCGGATCACACATACATGCACACAGCGGAGAATCGGATCAGACAAACATGCACACAGCGGAGAATCGGATCACACATACATGCACACAGCGGAGAATCGGATCACACATACATGCACACAGCGGAGAATCGGATCACACATACATGCACACAGCGGAGAATCGGATCACACAAACATGCACACAGCGGAGAATCGGATCACACATACATGCACACAGCGGAGAATCGGATCAGACATACATGCACACAGCGGAGAATCGGATCACACATACATGCACACAGCGGAGAATCGGATCACACAAACATGCACGCAGCGGAGAATCGGATCACACAAACATGCACGCAGCGGAGAATCGGATCACACATACATGCACACAGCGGAGAATCGGATCACACATACATGCACACAGCGGAGAATCGGATCACACAAACATGCACACAGCGGAGAATCGGATCACACATACATGCACACAGCGGAGAATCGGATCAGACATACATGCACACAGCGGAGAATCGGATCACACATACATGCACACAGCGGAGAATCGGATCACACAAACATGCACGCAGCGGAGAATCGGATCACACAAACATGCACGCAGCGGAGAATCGGATCACACATACATGCACACAGCGGAGAATCCGATCACACATACATGCACACAGCGGAGAATCGGATCACACAAACATGCACACAGCGGAGAATCGGAACACACAAACATGCACACAGCGGAGAATCGGATCACACATACATGCACACAGCGGAGAATCGGATCACACATACATGCACACAGCGGAGAATCGGAACACACATACATGCACACAGCGGAGAATCGGATCACACAAACATGCACACAGCGGAGAATCGGATCACACATACATGCACACAGCGGAGAATCGGATCACACATACATGCACACAGGGAGAATCGGAACACACAAACATGCACACAGCGGAGAATCGGATCACACATACATGCACACAGGGAGAATCGGAACACACAAACATGCACACAGCGGAGAATCGGATCACACATACATGCACACAGCGGAGAATCGGATCACACATACATGCACACAGCGGAGAATCGGATCACACAAACATGCACACAATGGAGAATCGGATCACACAAACATGCACACAGCGGAGAATCGGATCACACAAACATGCACACAGCGGAGAATCGGATCACACAAACATGCACACAGCGGAGAATCGGATCACACATACATGCACACAGCGGAGAATCGGAACACACATACATGCACACAGGGAGAATCGGAACACACAAACATGCACACAGCGGAGAATCGGATCACACATACATGCACACAGCGGAGAATCGGATCACACAAACATGCACACAATGGAGAATCGGATCACACAAACATGCACACAGCGGAGAATCGGATCACACAAACATGCACACAGCGGAGAATCGGATCACACAAACATGCACACAGCGGAGAATCGGATCACACATACATGCACACAGCGAAGAATCGGATCACACAAACATGCACACAGCGGAGAATCGGATCACACATACATGCACACAGCGGAGAATCGGATCACACATACATGCACACAGCGGAGAATCGGATCACACATACATGCACACAGCGGAGAATCGGATCACACATACATGCACACAGCGGAGAATCGGATCACACAAACATGCACACAGCGGAGAATCGGATCACACATACATGCACACAGCGGAGAATCGGATCACACAAACATGCACACAGCGGAGAATCGGATCACACATACATGCACACAGCGGAGAATCGGATCACACATACATGCACACAGCGGAGAATCGGAACACACATACATGCACACAGCGGAGAATCGGAACACACATACATGCACACAGCGGAGAATCGGATCACACAAACATGCACACAGCGGAGAATCGGATCACACATACATGCACACAGCGGAGAATCGGATCACACATACATGCACACAGCGGAGAATCGGATCACACAAACATGCACACAGCGGAGAATCGGATCACACATACATGCACACAGCGGAGAATCGGATCACACATACATGCACACAGCGGAGAATCGGATCACACAAACATGCACACAGCGGAGAATCGGATCACACATACATGCACACAGCGGAGAATCGGATCACACAAACATGCACACAGCGGAGAATCGGATCACACATACATGCACACAGCGGAGAATCGGATCACACAAACATGCACACAGCGGAGAATCGGATCACACATACATGCACACAGCGGAGAATCGGATCACACAAATATGCACACAATGGAGAATCGGATCACACATACATGCACACAGCGGAGAATCGGATCACACATACATGCACACAGCGGAGAATCGGATCACACATACATGCACACAGCGGAGAATCGGATCAGACAAACATGCACACAGCGGAGAATCGGATCACACATACATGCACACAGCGGAGAATCGGATCACACATACATGCACACAGCGGAGAATCGGATCACACATACATGCACACAGCGGAGAATCGGATCACACAAACATGCACACAGCGGAGAATCGGATCACACATACATGCACACAGCGGAGAATCGGATCAGACATACATGCACACAGCGGAGAATCGGATCACACATACATGCACACAGCGGAGAATCGGATCACACAAACATGCACGCAGCGGAGAATCGGATCACACAAACATGCACGCAGCGGAGAATCGGATCACACATACATGCACACAGCGGAGAATCCGATCACACATACATGCACACAGCGGAGAATCGGATCACACAAACATGCACACAGCGGAGAATCGGATCACACATACATGCACACAGCGGAGAATCGGATCACACAAACATGCACACAGCGGAGAATCGGATCACACAAACATGCACACAGCGGAGAATCGGATCACACAAACATGCACACAGCGGAGAATCGGATCACACATACATGCACACAGCGGAGAATCGGATCACACATACATGCACACAGCGGAGAATCGGATCACACATACATGCACACAGCGGAGAATCGGATCACACAAACATGCACACAGCGGAGAATCGGATCACACAAACATGCACACAGCGGAGAATCGGATCACACAAACATGCACACAGCGGAGAATCGGATCACACAAACATGCACACAGCGGAGAATCGGATCACACAAACATGCACACAGCGGAGAATCGGATCACACAAACATGCACACAGCGGAGAATCGGATCACACAAACATGCACACAGCGGAGAATCGGATCACACATACATGCACACAGCGGAGAATCGGATCACACAAACATGCACACAGCGGAGAATCGGAACACACAAACATGCACACAGCGGAGAATCGGATCACACATACATGCACACAGCGGAGAATCGGATCACACATACATGCACACAGCGGAGAATCGGAACACACATACATGCACACAGCGGAGAATCGGATCACACAAACATGCACACAGCGGAGAATCGGATCACACATACATGCACACAGCGGAGAATCGGATCACACATACATGCACACAGGGAGAATCGGAACACACAAACATGCACACAGCGGAGAATCGGATCACACATACATGCACACAGGGAGAATCGGAACACACAAACATGCACACAGCGGAGAATCGGATCACACATACATGCACACAGCGGAGAATCGGATCACACATACATGCACACAGCGGAGAATCGGATCACACAAACATGCACACAATGGAGAATCGGATCACACAAACATGCACACAGCGGAGAATCGGATCACACAAACATGCACACAGCGGAGAATCGGATCACACAAACATGCACACAGCGGAGAATCGGATCACACATACATGCACACAGCGGAGAATCGGATCACACAAACATGCACACAGCGGAGAATCGGATCACACATACATGCACACAGCGGAGAATCGGATCACACAAACATGCACACAGCGGAGAATCGGATCACACATACATGCACACAGCGGAGAATCGGATCACACAAACATGCACACAGCGGAGAATCGGATCACACAAACATGCACACAGCGGAGAATCGGATCACACAAACATGCACACAGCGGAGAATCGGATCACACATACATGCACACAGCGGAGAATCGGATCACACATACATGCACACAGCGGAGAATCGGATCACACATACATGCACACAGCGGAGAATCGGATCACACAAACATGCACACAGCGGAGAATCGGATCACACAAACATGCACACAGCGGAGAATCGGATCACACAAACATGCACACAGCGGAGAATCGGATCACACAAACATGCACACAGCGGAGAATCGGATCACACAAACATGCACACAGCGGAGAATCGGATCACACAAACATGCACACAGCGGAGAATCGGATCACACAAACATGCACACAGCGGAGAATCGGATCACACATACATGCACACAGCGGAGAATCGGATCACACAAACATGCACACAGCGGAGAATCGGAACACACAAACATGCACACAGCGGAGAATCGGATCACACATACATGCACACAGCGGAGAATCGGATCACACATACATGCACACAGCGGAGAATCGGAACACACATACATGCACACAGCGGAGAATCGGATCACACAAACATGCACACAGCGGAGAATCGGATCACACATACATGCACACAGCGGAGAATCGGATCACACATACATGCACACAGGGAGAATCGGAACACACAAACATGCACACAGCGGAGAATCGGATCACACATACATGCACACAGGGAGAATCGGAACACACAAACATGCACACAGCGGAGAATCGGATCACACATACATGCACACAGCGGAGAATCGGATCACACATACATGCACACAGCGGAGAATCGGATCACACAAACATGCACACAATGGAGAATCGGATCACACAAACATGCACACAGCGGAGAATCGGATCACACAAACATGCACACAGCGGAGAATCGGATCACACAAACATGCACACAGCGGAGAATCGGATCACACATACATGCACACAGCGGAGAATCGGAACACACATACATGCACACAGGGAGAATCGGAACACACAAACATGCACACAGCGGAGAATCGGATCACACATACATGCACACAGCGGAGAATCGGATCACACAAACATGCACACAATGGAGAATCGGATCACACAAACATGCACACAGCGGAGAATCGGATCACACAAACATGCACACAGCGGAGAATCGGATCACACAAACATGCACACAGCGGAGAATCGGATCACACATACATGCACACAGCGAAGAATCGGATCACACAAACATGCACACAGCGGAGAATCGGATCACACATACATGCACACAGCGGAGAATCGGATCACACATACATGCACACAGCGGAGAATCGGATCACACATACATGCACACAGCGGAGAATCGGATCACACATACATGCACACAGCGGAGAATCGGATCACACAAACATGCACACAGCGGAGAATCGGATCACACATACATGCACACAGCGGAGAATCGGATCACACAAACATGCACACAGCGGAGAATCGGATCACACATACATGCACACAGCGGAGAATCGGATCACACATACATGCACACAGCGGAGAATCGGAACACACATACATGCACACAGCGGAGAATCGGAACACACATACATGCACACAGCGGAGAATCGGATCACACAAACATGCACACAGCGGAGAATCGGATCACACATACATGCACACAGCGGAGAATCGGATCACACATACATGCACACAGCGGAGAATCGGATCACACAAACATGCACACAGCGGAGAATCGGATCACACATACATGCACACAGCGGAGAATCGGATCACACATACATGCACACAGCGGAGAATCGGATCACACAAACATGCACACAGCGGAGAATCGGATCACACATACATGCACACAGCGGAGAATCGGATCACACAAACATGCACACAGCGGAGAATCGGATCACACATACATGCACACAGCGGAGAATCGGATCACACAAACATGCACACAGCGGAGAATCGGATCACACATACATGCACACAGCGGAGAATCGGATCACACAAATATGCACACAATGGAGAATCGGATCACACATACATGCACACAGCGGAGAATCGGATCACACATACATGCACACAGCGGAGAATCGGATCACACATACATGCACACAGCGGAGAATCGGAACACACAAACATGCACACAGCGGAGAATCGGATCACACATACATGCACACAGCGGAGAATCGGATCACACATACATGCACACAGCGGAGAATCGGAGCACACACAAACATGCGCACAGCGGAGAATCGGATCACACATACATGCACACAGCGGAGAATCGGATCACACATACATGCACACAGCGGAGAATCGGATCACACAAACATGCACACAGCGGAGAATCGGATCACACATACATGCACACAGCGGAGAATCGGATCACACATACATGCACACAGCGGAGAATCGGATCACACATACATGCACACAGCGGAGAATCGGATCACACATACATGCACACAGCGGAGAATCGGATCACACATACATGCACACAGCGGAGAATCGGATCACACATACATGCACACAGCGGAGAATCGGATCACACATACATGCACACAGCGGAGAATCGGAACACACAAACATGCACACAGCGGAGAATCGGATCACACATACATGCACACAGCGGAGAATCGGATCACACATACATGCACACAGCGGAGAATCGGATCACACATACATGCACACAGCGGAGAATCGGAACACACATACATGCACACAGCGGAGAATCGGATCACACAAACATGCGCACAGCGGAGAATCGGATCACACATACATGCACACAGCGGAGAATCGGATCACACATACATGCACACAGCGGAGAATCGGATCACACAAACATGCACACAGCGGAGAATCGGATCACACATACATGCACACAGCGGAGAATCGGATCACACATACATGCACACAGCGGAGAATCGGATCACACATACATGCACACAGCGGAGAATCGGATCACACATACATGCACACAGCGGAGAATCGGATCACACATACATGCACACAGCGGAGAATCGGATCACACATACATGCACACAGCGGAGAATCGGATCACACAAACATGCACACAGCGGAGAATCGGATCACACAAACATGCACACAGCGGAGAATCGAATCACACAAACATGCACACAGCGGAGAATCGGATCACACAAACATGCACACAGCGGAGAATCGGATCACACAAACATGCACACAGAGGAGAATCGGATCACACAAACATGCACACAGCGGAGAATCGGATCACACAAACATGCACACAGCGGAGAATCGGATCACACATACATGCACACAGCGGAGAATCGGATCACACATACATGCACACAGCGGAGAATCGGATCACACATACATGCACACAGCGGAGAATCGGATCACACAAACATGCACACAGCGGAGAATCGGATCACACAAACATGCACACAGCGGAGAATCGGAACACACATACATGCACACAGCGGAGAATCGGATCACACATACATGCACACAGCGGAGAATCGGAACACACATACATGCACACAGCGGAGAATCGGAACACACATACATGCACACAGCGGAGAATCGGATCACACATACATGCACACAGCGGAGAATCGGATCACACATACATGCACACAGCGGAGAATCGGATCACACAAACATGCACACAGCGGAGAATCGGATCACACATACATGCACACAGCGGAGAATCGGATCACACATACATGCACACAGCGGAGAATCGGATCACACATACATGCACACAGCGGAGAATCGGATCACACATACATGCACACAGCGGAGAATCGGATCACACAAACATGCACACAGCGGAGAATCGGAACACACAAACATGCACACAGCGGAGAATCGGATCACACATACATGCACACAGCGGAGAATCGGATCACACATACATGCACACAGCGGAGAATCGGATCACACAAACATGCACACAGCGGAGAATCGGATCACACAAACATGCACACAGCGGAGAATCGGATCACACATACATGCACACAGCGGAGAATCGGATCACACATACATGCACACAGCGGAGAATCGGATCACACAAACATGCACACAGCGGAGAATCGGATCACACATACATGCACACAGCGGAGAATCGGAACACACATACATGCACACAGCGGAGAATCGGATCACACAAACATGCACACAGCGGAGAATCGGATCACACATACATGCACACAGCGGAGAATCGGATCACACATACATGCACACAGCGGAGAATCGGATCACACATACATGCACACAGCGGAGAATCGGAACACACATACATGCACACAGCGGAGAATCGGATCACACAAACATGCACACAGCGGAGAATCGGATCACACAAACATGCACACAGCGGAGAATCGGATCACACATACATGCACACAGCGGAGAATCGGATCACACATACATGCACACAGCGGAGAATCGGATCACACATACATGCACACAGCGGAGAATCGGAACACACATACATGCACACAGCGGAGAATCGGAACACACATACATGCACACAGCGGAGAATCGGATCACACATACATGCACACAGCGGAGAATCGGATCACACATACATGCACACAGCGGAGAATCGGATCACACATACATGCACACAGCGGAGAATCGGATCACACATACATGCACACAGCGGAGAATCGGATCACACATACATGCACACAGCGGAGAATCGGATCACACAAACATGCACACAGCGGAGAATCGGATCACACAAACATGCACACAGCGGAGAATCGGATCACACATACATGCACACAGCGGAGAATCGGAACACACATACATGCACACAGCGGAGAATCGGATCACACAAACATGCACACAGCGGAGAATCGGATCACACAAACATGCACACAGCGGAGAATCGGATCACACATACATGCACACAGCGGAGAATCGGATCACACATACATGCACACAGCGGAGAATCGGATCACACATACATGCACACAGCGGAGAATCGGATCACACATACATGCACACAGCGGAGAATCGGATCACACATACATGCACACAGCGGAGAATCGGATCACACATACATGCACACAGCGGAGAATCGGATCACACATACATGCACACAGCGGAGAATCGGATCACACAAACATGCACACAGCGGAGAATCGGATCACACATACATGCACACAGCGGAGAATCGGATCACACATACATGCACACAGCGGAGAATCGGATCACACAAACATGCACACAGCGGAGAATCGGATCACACATACATGCACACAGCGGAGAATCGGATCACACATACATGCACACAGCGGAGAATCGGATCACACAAACATGGACACAGCGGAGAATCGGATCACACATACATGCACACAGCGGAGAATCGGATCACACATACATGCACACAGCGGAGAATCGGATCACACATACATGCACACAGCGGAGAATCGGATCACACATACATGCACACAGCGGAGAATCGGATCACACAAACATGCACACAGCGGAGAATCGGATCACACATACATGCACACAGCGGAGAATCGGATCACACAAACATGCACACAGCGGAGAATCGGATCACACATACATGCACACAGCGGAGAATCGGATCACACATACATGCACACAGCGGAGAATCGGATCACACAAACATGGACACAGCGGAGAATCGGATCACACATACATGCACACAGCGGAGAATCGGATCACACATACATGCACACAGCGGAGAATCGGATCACACATACATGCACACAGCGGAGAATCGGATCACACATACATGCACACAGCGGAAAATCGGATCACACAAACATGCACACAGCGGAGAATCGGATCACACAAACATGCACACAGCGGAGAATCGGATCACACAAACATGCACACAGCGGAGAATCGGATCACACAAACATGCACACAGCGGAGAATCGGATCACACAAACATGCACACAGCGGAGAATCGGATCACACAAACATGCACACAGCGGAGAATCGGATCACACATACATGCGCACAGCGGAGAATCGGATCACACATACATGCGCACAGCGGAGAATCGGATCACACATACATGCACACAGCGGAGAATCGGATCAGACAAACATGCACACAGCGGAGAATCGGATCACACAAACATGCACACAGCGGAGAATCGGATCACACAAACATGCACACAGCGGAGAATCGGATCACACAAACATGCACACAGCGGAGAATCGGATCACACAAACATGCACACAGCGGAGAATCGGATCACACAAATATGCAAACAGGGAGAATCGGATCACACATACATGCACACAGCGGAGAATCGGATCACACATACATGCACACAGCGGAGAATCGGATCACACATACATGCACACAGCGGAGAATCGGATCACACATACATGCACACAGCGGAGAATCGGATCACACAAACATGCACACAGCGGAGAATCGGATCACACATACATGCACACAGCGGAGAATCGGATCACACATACATGCACACAGCGGAGAATCGGATCACACAAACATGCACACAGCGGAGAATCGGATCACACATACATGCACACAGCGGAGAATCGGATCACACATACATGCACACAGCGGAGAATCGGATCACACAAACATGCACACAGCGGAGAATCGGAACACACATACATGCACACAGCGGAGAATCGGATCACACATACATGCACACAGCGGAGAATCGGATCACACATACATGGACACAGCGGAGAATCGGATCACACAAACATGCACACAGCGGAGAATCGGATCACACATACATGGACACAGCGGAGAATCGGATCACACATACATGCACACAGCGGAGAATCGGATCACACATACATGCACACAGCGGAGAATCGGATCACACATACATGCACACAGCGGAGAATCGGATCGCACAAACATGCACACAGCGGAGAATCGGATCGCACAAACATGCACACAGCGGAGAATCGGATCACACATACATGCACACAGCGGAGAATCGGATCACACAAACATGCACACAGCGGAGAATCGGATCACACATACATGCACACAGCGGAGAATCGGATCACACAAACATGCACACAGCGGAGAATCGGATCACACAAACATGCACACAGCGTAGAATCGGATCACACATACAGTACATGGACACAGCGGAGAATCGGATCACACATACATGCACACAGCGGAGAATCGGATCACACATACATGCACACAGCGGAGAATCGGATCACACAAACATGCACACAGCGGAGAATCGGATCACACATACATGCACACAGCGGAGAATCGGATCACACATACATGCACACAGCGGAGAATCGGATCACACATACATGCACACAGCGGAGAATCGGATCACACATACATGCACACAGCGGAGAATCGGATCACACATACATGCACACAGCGGAGAATCGGATCACACAGACATGCGCACAGCGGAGAATCGGATCACACAAACATGCACACAGCGGAGAATCGGATCACACAAACATGCACACAGCGGAGAATCGGATCACACAGACATGCACACAGCGGAGAATCGGATCACACATACATGCACACAGCGGAGAATCGGATCACACATACATGCACACAGCGGAGAATCGGATCAGACAAACATGCACACAGCGGAGAATCGGATCACACATACATGCACACAGCGGAGAATCGGATCACACATACATGCACACAGCGGAGAATCGGATCACACATACATGCACACAGCGGAGAATCGGATCACACAAACATGCACACAGCGGAGAATCGGATCACACATACATGCACACAGCGGAGAATCGGATCAGACATACATGCACACAGCGGAGAATCGGATCACACATACATGCACACAGCGGAGAATCGGATCACACAAACATGCACGCAGCGGAGAATCGGATCACACAAACATGCACACAGCGGAGAATCGGATCACACATACATGCACACAGCGGAGAATCCGATCACACATACATGCACACAGCGGAGAATCGGATCACACAAACATGCACACAGCGGAGAATCGGATCACACATACATGCACACAGCGGAGAATCGGATCACACAAACATGCACACAGCGGAGAATCGGATCACACAAACATGCACACAGCGGAGAATCGGATCACACAAACATGCACACAGCGGAGAATCGGATCACACATACATGCACACAGCGGAGAATCGGATCACACATACATGCACACAGCGGAGAATCGGATCACACATACATGCACACAGCGGAGAATCGGATCACACAAACATGCACACAGCGGAGAATCGGATCACACAAACATGCACACAGCGGAGAATCGGATCACACAAACATGCACACAGCGGAGAATCGGATCACACAAACATGCACACAGCGGAGAATCGGATCACACAAACATGCACACAGCGGAGAATCGGATCACACAAACATGCACACAGCGGAGAATCGGATCACACATACATGCGCACAGCGGAGAATCGGATCACACATACATGCGCACAGCGGAGAATCGGATCACACATACATGCACACAGCGGAGAATCGGATCACACACACATACATGCACACAGCGGAGAATCGGATCACACATACATGCACACAGCGGAGAATCGGATCACACAAACATGGACACAGCGGAGAATCGGATCACACATACATGCACACAGCGGAGAATCGGATCACACATACATGCACACAGCGGAGAATCGGATCACACAAACATGCACACAGCGGAGAATCGGATCACACAAACATGCACACAGCGGAGAATCGGATCACACATACATGCACACAGAGGAGAATCGGATCACACAAACATGCACACAGCGGAGAATCGGATCACACAAACATGCACACAGCGGAGAATCGGATCACACATACATGCACACAGCGGAGAATCGGATCACACAAACATGCACACAGCGGAGAATCGGATCACACATACATGCACACAGCGGAGAATCGGATCACACATACATGCACACAGCGGAGAATCGGATCACACATACATGCACACAGCGGAGAATCGGATCACACATACATGCACACAGCGGAGAATCGGATCACACAAACATGGACACAGCGGAGAATCGGATCACACATACATGCACACAGCGGAGAATCGGATCACACATACATGCACACAGCGGAGAATCGGATCACACATACATGCACACAGCGGAGAATCGGATCACACAAACATGCACACAGCGGAGAATCGGATCACACATACATGCACACAGCGGAGAATCGGATCACACAAACATGCACACAGCGGAGAATCGGATCACACAAACATGCACACAGCGGAGAATCGGATCACACATACATGCACACAGCGGAGAATCGGATCACACAAACATGCACACAGCGGAGAATCGGATCACACAAACATGCACACAGCGGAGAATCGGAACACACATACATGCACACAGCGGAGAATCGGATCACACATACATGCACACAGCGGAGAATCGGATCACACAAACATGCACACAGCGGAGAATCGGATCACACAAACATGCACACAGCGGAGAATCGGATCCCACAAACATGCACACAGCGGAGAATCGGATCACACAAACATGCACACAGCGGAGAATCGGATCACACATACATGCACACAGCGGAGAATCGGATCACACATACATGCACACAGCGGAGAATCGGATCACACATACATGGACACAGCGGAGAATCGGATCACACATACATGCACACAGCGGAGAATCGGATCACACATACATGCGCACAGCGGAGAATCGGATCACACATACATGCACACAGCGGAGAATCGGATCACACATACATGCACACAGCGGAGAATCGGATCACACAAACATGCACACAGCGGAGAATCGGATCACACATACATGCACACAGCGGAGAATCGGATCACACATACATGCACACAGCGGAGAATCGGATCACACATACATGCACACAGCGGAGAATCGGATCACACATACATGCACACAGCGGAGAATCGGATCACACATACATGCACACAGCGGAGAATCGGATCACACATACATGCACACAGCGGAGAATCGGATCACACATACATGCACACAGCGGAGAATCGGATCACACATACATGCACACAGCGGAGAATCGGATCACACATACATGCACACAGCGGAGAATCGGATCACACATACATGCACACAGCGGAGAATCGGATCACACATACATGCGCACAGCGGAGAATCGGATCACACATACATGCGCGTTGTAATGCACAGTTCAGGGACGCCTCCTCCAGTCATTAGATGTTTCTTTTATACAGAGATTGGCAACCCCCAAAGACCAAAGATTTGGGGTTTCTGGACCAATAAAATGGCGTTTTACAGCAGAAGTCCTGGTTTTCGGGATATTTCAGCACTGTTTGTGGTACCGGACTGACTCCAAATCACTGTGTTCTGAAGAGCGTACAATGTCATGTTAACGCAGCACCCCCCCCCCCCCCCGCTCTCCTCTTAACTAACTTCTCCATTAACGGGTTGGATCCGGGGGGTCCCCCCAATCTACCCGCACTATTTGCAGCTTTGGGACCCCCTCCCCCGTCTCCTGGGATACGTACTGGTGACGTTACCGGTATTATTTCCTGTTTATTAAATGGGGATCTAAATGGCCGTCCAATAAGAAGCCCCGACCGATAATGTTGCAGCTTCCTCTTGGCCCGAGATTTGGCCGCCATTTTGTTTCCCCAAGAGGGAGATTTAAACCCGGTTATTTCAGCGGAACGTAGTGGCATTTGGTTCAGGGGGACCCCTCGGTTCCAACCCTGTAAAAGAAATACTGGGGGTTCAAATCAAATAGAAGCAAGGGAGATAAAGTGGCACACGGACAAACCACGGATTCAAACCGGGGTCACCCACTTCAAAGGCTGCGATGCTACATAGGAGAGCCCCACTTCTAATGAGTGACACGTGACACGTTTGACGGGGACGTGGTGTAGGTTTGGGGTGACTGTGGGGACACGTCTCTCTGTGACACGTCTGACGGGGACGTGGTGTAGGTTTAGGGTCACTGTGGGGACACGTCTCCATGTGACACGTCTGACGGGGACATGGTGTAGGTTTAGGGTCACTGTGGGGACACGTCTGTGACACGTGACACGTCTGACGGAGACGTGGTGTAGGTTTGGGGTCACTGGGGACACATCTTTCTGTAACACGTCTGACGGAGACGTGGTGTAGGTTTGGGGTCACTGTGGGGACACGTCTCTCTGTGACATGTCTGACGGAGATGTGGTGTAGGTTTGGGGACACGTCTCTCTGTGACACGTCTGACGGAGACTGGTGTAGGTTTGGGGTGACTGTGGGGACACGTCTCTCTGTGACACGTCTGACGGGGACGTGGTGTAGGTTTGGGGTCACTGTGGGGACACGTCTCTCTGTGACACGTCTGACGGGGACGTGGTGTAGGTTTGGGGTCACTGTGGGGACACGTCTCTCTGTGACACGTCTGACGGGCACGTGGTGTAGATTTGGGGTGACTGTGGGGACACGTCTCTCTGTGACACGTCTGACGGGGACGTGGTGTAGGTTTAGGGTCACTGTGGGGACACGTCTCTCTCTCTTTCTATCTCTCTCTCTCTCTCGTGTCTCTTTGCCGTCTCTTCTCTTTTTTTTGTGACACGTCTGACGGGGACGTGGTGTAGGTTTGGGGTGACTGTGGGGACACGTCTCTCTGTGACACGTCTGACGGGGACGTGGTGTAGGTTTGGGGTGACTGTGGGGACACGTCTCTCTGTGACACGTCTGACGGGGACGTGGTGTAGGTTTGGGGTCACTGTGGGGACACGTCTCTCTGTGACACGTCTGACGGGGACGTGGTGTAGGTTTGGGGTCACTGTGGGGACACGTTTCTCTGTGACACGTGACACGTCTGATGGAGACGTGGTGTAGGTTTGGGGTCACTGTGGGAACACGTCTCTCTGTGACACGTCTGACGGGGACGTGGTGTAGGTTTGGGGTCACTGTGGGGACACGTCTCTCTGTGACACGTCTGACGGGGACGTGGTGTAGATTTGGGGTGACGGTGGGGACACGTCTCTCTGTGACACGTGACACGTCTGACGGGGACGTGGTGTAGATTTGGGGTGACGGTGGGGACACGTCTCTCTGTGACACGTGACATGTCTGACGGGGACGTGGTGTAGGTTTGGGGTCACTGTGGAGACACGTCTCTGTGACACGTGACACGGTTATGTCTCCGTGCTCTGCGCTGGGAAGCTGTTAATCAGTCAGTGACAGCAGAGATAATATTAAAGGGTTTAATTAAAAACTAATGAACGAGCGCGCGGAGAGTCGCGGCTTCTTCCGGAGCGAGCGCACAGCGAGCGCACAGGCCCCGAGTAATTAAACTGTCACCGAAAATGAGATGTTGAAGTCAAGTGAAAGCAGCACAGAGGCTGAATGCCGAGCGTTCGCCTGGTCTGTGAGTGACCCTGACTGCCCCCCCACTCTCACGCCCCCGGGAAAACCCCCGGGCTGGCACAGGAAGGGTTAAAGCAAGGGAGGGCAACTCCAGTACTCAAGGGCCATCAACAGGTTGGGTATTTGGGATGTCCCTGCTTCAGCACAGCTGGCACAATCAGTGGTTCAGTCTTCGACTGCACCACCTGTGCTGACGCAGGGATATCGTGAAAACCTGACCTGTTGGTGGCCCTTGAGGACTGGAGTTGCCCGCCCCTGTGTTAAATGTTTAATCTGTGCTGCAGGGAGTGAGGGATACTCTGTGCTGCAGGGAGTGAGGGATACTCTGTGCTGCAGGGAGTGAGGGATACTCTGTGCTGCAGGGAGTGAGGGATACTCTGTGCTGCAGGGAGTGAGGGATACTCTGTGCTGCAGGGAGTGAGGGATACTCTGTGCTGCAGGGAGTGAGGGATACTCTGTGCTGCAGGGAGTGAGGGATACTCTGTGCTGCAGGGAGTGAGGGATACTCTGCTGCAGGGAGTGAGGGATACTCTGTGCTGCAGGGAGGGATACTCTGTGCTGCAGGGAGCGAGGGATACTCTGTGCTGCAGGGAGTGATACTCTGTGCTGCAGGGAGTGAGGGATACTCTGTGCTGCAGGGAGTGAGGGATACTCTGTGCTGCAGGGAGTGAGGGATACTCGGTGCTGCAGGGAGTGAGGGATACTCGGTGCTGCAGGGAGTGAGGGATACTCGGTGCTGCAGGGAGGGATACTCTGTGCTGCAGGGAGTGAGGGATACTCTGTGCTGCAGGGAGGGATACTCTGTGCTGCAGGGAGTGAGAGATACTCTGTGCTGCAGGGAGTGAGGGATACTCTGTGCTGCAGGGAGTAAGGGATACTCTGTGCTGCAGGGAGTGAGGGATACTCTGTGCTGCAGGGAGTAAGGGATACTCTGTGCTGCAGGGAGTAAGGGATACTCGGTGCTGCAGGGAGTGAGGGATACTCGGTGCTGCAGGGAGTGAGGGATACTCGGTGCTGCAGGGAGTGAGGGATACTCTGTGCTGCAGGGAGTGAGGGATACTCTGTGCTGCAGGGAGTGAGGGATACTCTGTGCTGCAGGGAGTGAGGGATACTCTGTGCTGCAGGGAGTGAGGGATACTCTGTGCTGCAGGGAGTGAGGGATACTCTGTGCTGCAGGGAGTGAGGGATACTCGGTGCTGCAGGGAGTGAGGGATACTCTGTGCTGCAGGGAGCGAGGGATACTCTGTGCTGCAGGGAGCGAGGGATACTCTGTGCTGCAGGGAGTGAGGGATACTCTGCTGCCGGGAGTGAGGGATACTCTGTCCTGCAGGGAGTGAGGGATACTCGGTGCTGCAGGGAGTGATACTCTGTGCTGCAGGGAGTGAGGGATACTCTGTGCTTCAGGGAGTGAGGGATACTCTGTGCTGCAGGGAGTGAGGGATACTCTGTGCTGCAGGGAGTGAGGGATACTCTGTGCTGCAGGGAGTGAGGGATACTCTGTGCTGCAGGGAGTGAGGGATACTCTGCTGCAGGGAGTGAGGGATACTCGGTGCTGCAGGGAGTGAGGGATACTCTGTGCTGCAGGGAGTGAGGGATACTCTGCTGCAGGGAGTGAGGGATACTCTGTCCTGCAGGGAGTGAGGGATACTCGGTGCTGCAGGGAGTGATACTCTGTGCTGCAGGGAGTGAGGGATACTCTGTGCTGCCGGGAGTGAGGGATACTCTGTGCTGCAGGGAGTGAGGGATACTCGGTGCTGCAGGGAGTGAGGGATACTCTGTGCTGCAGGGAGTGAGGGATACTCGGTGCTGCAGGGAGCGAGGGATACTCGGTGCTGCAGGGAGCGAGGGATACTCTGTGCTGCAGGGAGCGAGGGATACTCTGTGCTGCAGGGAGCGAGGGATACTCTGTGCTGCAGGGAGCGAGGGATACTCTGTGCTGCAGGGAGTGAGGGATACTCTGTACTGCAGGGAGTGAGGGATACTCTGTCCTGCAGGGAGTGAGGGATACTCGGTGCTGCAGGGAGTGATACTCTGTGCTGCAGGGAGTGAGGGATACTCTGTGCTGCAGGGAGTGAGGGATACTCTGTGCTGCAGGGAGTGAGGGATACTCTGTGCTGCAGGGAGTGAGGGATACTCTGTGCTGCAGGGAGTGAGGGATACTCTGCTGCAGGGAGTGAGGGATACTCGGTGCTGCAGGGAGTGAGGGATACTCTGTGCTGCAGGGAGTGAGGGATACTCTGCTGCAGGGAGTGAGGGATACTCTGTGCTGCAGGGAGTAAGGGATACTCTGTGCTGCAGGGAGTAAGGGATACTCGGTGCTGCAGGGAGTGAGGGATACTCGGTGCTGCAGGGAGTGAGGGATACTCTGCTGCCGGGAGTGAGGGATACTCTGTCCTGCAGGGAGTGAGGGATACTCGGTGCTGCAGGGAGTGATACTCTGTGCTGCAGGGAGTGAGGGATACTCTGTGCTTCAGGGAGTGAGGGATACTCTGTGCTGCAGGGAGTGAGGGATACTCTGTGCTGCAGGGAGGGATACTCTGTGCTGCAGGGAGTGAGAGATACTCTGTGCTGCAGGGAGTGAGGGATACTCTGTGCTGCAGGGAGTAAGGGATACTCTGTGCTGCAGGGAGTGAGGGATACTCTGTGCTGCAGGGAGTAAGGGATACTCTGTGCTGCAGGGAGTAAGGGATACTCGGTGCTGCAGGGAGTGAGGGATACTCGGTGCTGCAGGGAGTGAGGGATACTCGGTGCTGCAGGGAGTGAGGGATACTCTGTGCTGCAGGGAGTGAGGGATACTCTGTGCTGCAGGGAGTGAGGGATACTCTGTGCTGCAGGGAGTGAGGGATACTCTGTGCTGCAGGGAGTGAGGGATACTCTGTGCTGCAGGGAGTGAGGGATACTCTGTGCTGCAGGGAGTGAGGGATACTCTGTGCTGCAGGGAGTGAGGGATACTCTGCTGCAGGGAGTGAGGGATACTCTGTGCTGCAGGGAGGGATACTCTGTGCTGCAGGGAGCGAGGGATACTCTGTGCTGCAGGGAGTGATACTCTGTGCTGCAGGGAGTGAGGGATACTCTGTGCTGCAGGGAGTGAGGGATACTCTGTGCTGCAGGGAGTAAGGGATACTCTGTGCTGCAGGGAGTGAGGGATACTCTGTGCTGCAGGGAGTAAGGGATACTCTGTGCTGCAGGGAGTAAGGGATACTCGGTGCTGCAGGGAGTGAGGGATACTCGGTGCTGCAGGGAGTGAGGGATACTCGGTGCTGCAGGGAGTGAGGGATACTCTGTGCTGCAGGGAGTGAGGGATACTCTGTGCTGCAGGGAGTGAGGGATACTCTGTGCTGCAGGGAGTGAGGGATACTCTGTGCTGCAGGGAGTGAGGGATACTCTGTGCTGCAGGGAGTGAGGGATACTCTGTGCTGCAGGGAGTGAGGGATACTCGGTGCTGCAGGGAGTGAGGGATACTCTGTGCTGCAGGGAGCGAGGGATACTCTGTGCTGCAGGGAGCGAGGGATACTCTGTGCTGCAGGGAGTGAGGGATACTCTGCTGCCGGGAGTGAGGGATACTCTGTCCTGCAGGGAGTGAGGGATACTCGGTGCTGCAGGGAGTGATACTCTGTGCTGCAGGGAGTGAGGGATACTCTGTGCTTCAGGGAGTGAGGGATACTCTGTGCTGCAGGGAGTGAGGGATACTCTGTGCTGCAGGGAGTGAGGGATACTCTGTGCTGCAGGGAGTGAGGGATACTCTGTGCTGCAGGGAGTGAGGGATACTCTGCTGCAGGGAGTGAGGGATACTCGGTGCTGCAGGGAGTGAGGGATACTCTGTGCTGCAGGGAGTGAGGGATACTCTGCTGCAGGGAGTGAGGGATACTCTGTCCTGCAGGGAGTGAGGGATACTCGGTGCTGCAGGGAGTGATACTCTGTGCTGCAGGGAGTGAGGGATACTCTGTGCTGCCGGGAGTGAGGGATACTCTGTGCTGCAGGGAGTGAGGGATACTCGGTGCTGCAGGGAGTGAGGGATACTCTGTGCTGCAGGGAGTGAGGGATACTCGGTGCTGCAGGGAGCGAGGGATACTCGGTGCTGCAGGGAGCGAGGGATACTCTGTGCTGCAGGGAGCGAGGGATACTCTGTGCTGCAGGGAGCGAGGGATACTCTGTGCTGCAGGGAGCGAGGGATACTCTGTGCTGCAGGGAGTGAGGGATACTCTGTACTGCAGGGAGTGAGGGATACTCTGTCCTGCAGGGAGTGAGGGATACTCGGTGCTGCAGGGAGTGATACTCTGTGCTGCAGGGAGTGAGGGATACTCTGTGCTGCAGGGAGTGAGGGATACTCTGTGCTGCAGGGAGTGAGGGATACTCTGTGCTGCAGGGAGTGAGGGATACTCTGTGCTGCAGGGAGTGAGGGATACTCTGCTGCAGGGAGTGAGGGATACTCGGTGCTGCAGGGAGTGAGGGATACTCTGTGCTGCAGGGAGTGAGGGATACTCTGCTGCAGGGAGTGAGGGATACTCTGTGCTGCAGGGAGTAAGGGATACTCTGTGCTGCAGGGAGTAAGGGATACTCGGTGCTGCAGGGAGTGAGGGATACTCGGTGCTGCAGGGAGTGAGGGATACTCTGTGCTGCAGGGAGTGAGGGATACTCTGTGCTGCAGGGAGTGAGGGATACTCTGTGCTGCAGGGAGTGAGGGATACTCTGTGCTGCAGGGAGTGAGGGATACTCTGTGCTGCAGGGAGTGAGGGATACTCGGTGCTGCAGGGAGTGAGGGATACTCTGTGCTGCAGGGAGTGAGGGATACTCTGTGCTGCAGGGAGTGAGGGATACTCTGTGCTGCAGGGAGTGAGGGATACTCTGTGCTGCAGGGAGTGAGGGATACTCGGTGCTGCAGGGAGCGAGGGATACTCTGTGCTGCAGGGAGCGAGGGATACTCTGTGCTGCAGGGAGCGAGGGATACTCTGTGCTGCAGGGAGTGAGGGATACTCTGCTGCAGGGAGTGAGGGATACTCTGTGCTGCAGGGAGTAAGGGATACTCTGTGCTGCAGGGAGTGAGGGATACTCGGTGCTGCAGGGAGTGAGGGATACTCGGTGCTGCAGGGAGTGAGGGATACTCGGTGCTGCAGGGAGTGAGGGATACTCTGTGCTGCAGGGAGTGATACTATGTGCTGCAGGGAGTGAGGGATACCCTCTGCTGCAGGAGTGAGGGATACTCTGTGCTGCAGGGAGTGAGTGATACTCTGTGCTGCAGGGAGTGAGGGATACTCTGTGCTGCAGGGAGTGAGGGATACTCTGTGCTGCAGGGAGTGAGTGATACTCTGTGCTGCAGGGAGTGATACTCGGTGCTGCAGGGAGTGAGGGATACTCGATGCTGCAGGGAGTGAGTGATACTCTGTGCTGCAGGGAGTGAGGGATACTCTCCCTCCCCTCCCTGCCCCCCTCCCTCCCCTCCCTGGCCCCCTCCCTCCCCCCTCCCTCCCCTCCCTGCCCCCCTCCCTCCCCTCCCTGCCCCCCCACCCTCCCCTCCCTGCCTCCCTCCCCTCCCTGCCCCCCTCCCTCCCCTCCCTGCCCCCCTCCCTCCCCTCCCTCCCCCCCTCCCTCCCCTCCCTGCCCCCCTCCCTCCCCTCCCTGCCCCCTCCCTCCCCTCCCTGCCCCCCTCCCTCCCCTCCCTGCCCCCCTCCCTCCCCTCCCTGCCCCCCCTCCCCTCCCTGCCCCCCCTCCCCGCCTGCGCTGTCAGAGCGCGTCTCCGGAAGATCTGCACATTGGCCCCCTGGCGGGGTTTAGGGGGAGTCAGCAGGAATCGGCGCTCACGGGAAGGAGCGCGGCTTGCAGAAATCAGAAGGCTGCCAGCAACCCCGCCGAGATCCCGCCCGGCGAGCACAAGCAAGATTAATCACCGGCACACCGCGCCACAATAACCTCACCGCAGCGGCGGCAAGAACCGCGTTAACCTCTGCACTGCCAAGCTGCCGAGCGGGAATATAACCCGTCCCTGTCATTAGGTCACTTTGCCCCCACGGGGGACTGACCCTTTAACCCATTAAACACGTCACTGTCATTAGGTCACTTTGCCCGTACGTGGGACTGACCCTTTAACCCATTAAACACGTCCCTGTCATTAGGTCGCTTTGCCCGTACGTGGGACTGACCCTTTAACCCATTAAACACGTCCCTGTCATTAGGTCACTTTACCCCTACGTGGGACTGTCCCTTTAACCCATTAAACACGTCCCTGTCATTAGGTCACTTTGCCCCTACGTGGGACTGTCCCTTTAACCCATTAAACACGTCCCTGTCATTAGGTCACTTTGCCCCTACGTGGGACTGTCCCTTTAACCCATTAAACACGTCCCTGTCATTAGGTCACTTTGCCCCTACGTGGGACTGTCCCTTTAACCCATTAAACACGTCCCTGTCATTAGGTCACTTTGCACCTACGTGGGACTGACCCTTTAACCCATTAAACATGTCCCTGTCATTAGGTCACTTTGCCCCTACGTGGGACTGTCCCTTTAACCCATTAAACACGTCCCTGTCATTAGGTCACTTTGCACCTACGTGGGACTGTCCCTTTAACCCATTAAACACGTCCCTGTCATTAGGTCACTTTGCACCTACGTGGGACTGACCCTTTAACCCATTAAACACGTCCCTGTCATTAGGTCACTTTGCACCTACGTGGGACTGACCCTTTAACCCATTAAACACGTCCCTGTCATTATGTCACTTTGCACCTACGTGGGACTGTCCCTTTAACCCATTAAACACGTCCCTGTCATTAGGTCACTTTGCACCTACGTGGGACTGACCCTTTAACCCATTAAACACGTCCCTGTCATTAGGTCACTTTGCCCCTACGTGGGACTGTCCCTTTAACCCATTAAACACGTCCCTGTCATTAGGTCACTTTGCCCCTACGTGCGACTGGCCCTTTAAGCCATTACACCCGTCCCTGTCATTAGGTCACTTTGCCCCTACGTGGGACTGACCCTTTTACCCATTAAACACGTCCCTGTCATTAGGTCACTTTGCCCCTACGTGGGACTGTCCCTTTAACCCATTAACCACGTCCCTGTCATTAGGTCACTTTGCCCCTACGTGGGACTGACCCTTTTACCCATTAAACACGTCCCTGTCATTACGTCACTTTGCCCCTATGTGGGGCTGACCCTTTAACCCATTAAACACGCCCCTGTCATTAGGTCACTTTGCTCCTACGTGGGACTGACCCTTTAACCCATTACACCCGTCCCTGTCATTAGGTCACTTTGCCCCTACGTGCGACTGGCCCTTTAAGCCATTACACCCGTCCCTGTCATTAGGTCACTTTGCCCCTACGTGGGACTGACCCTTTAACCCATTAAACACGTCCCTGTCATTACGTCACTTTGCCCCTATGTGGGGCTGACCCTTTAACCCATTAAACACGTCCCTGTCATTAGGTCACTTTGCTCCTACGTGGGACTGACCCTTTAACCCATTAAATACGTCCCTGTCATTAGATCACTTTGCTCCTACGGGGGACTGACCCTATAACCCATTAAACACGTCCCTGTCATTAGGTCCCTTTGCTCCTATGTGGGACTGACCCTTTAACCCATTAAATACGTCCCTGTCATTAGGTCACTTTGCACCTACGTGGGACTGACCCTTTAACCCATTAAACACGTCCCTGTCATTAGGTCACTTTGCCCCTACGTGGGACTGTCCCTTTAACCCATTAAACACGTCCCTGTCATTAGGTCACTTTGCTCCTACGTGGGACTGACCCTTTAATCCATTACACACGTCCCTGTCATTAGGTCCCTTTGCACCTACGTGGGACTGACCCTATAACCCATTAAACACGTCCCTGTCATTAGGTCCCTTTGCTCCTACGTGGGACTGTCCCTTTAACCCATTAAACACGTCCCTGTCATTAGGTCACTTTGCTCCTACGTGGGACTGACCCTTTAACCCATTAAACACGTCCCTGTCATTAGGTCACTTTGCGCTGTCACATTATACCAGTGTGTGTGTCTCATTATGCCTGTGTGTGTCTGTGTGTCTCATTATGCCTGTGTGTGTGTGTGTGTGTGTCTCATTATGTCTGTGCGTCTGTGTCACATTGTGTCTGTGTGTGTGTCACATTGTGTCTGTGTGTGTCTGTGTGTGTGTCACATTGTGTCTGTGTGTCTGTGTGTCTCATTATGCCTGTGTGTGTGTCTCATTATGCCTGTGTGTGTCTGTGTGCCTCATTATGCCTGTGTGTGTCTGTGTGTCACATTATACCAGTGTGTGTGTCTCATTATGCCTGTGTGTGTCTCATTATGCCTGTGTGTGTCTGTGTGTCTCATTATGCCCGTGTGTGTGTGTCTCATTATGCCTGTGTGTGTCTGTGTCTTATTATGACCTTGTGTGTCTGTGTGCCTCATTATGCCTGTGTGTCTGTGTGCCTCATTATGCCTGTGTGTGTCTGTGTGTCTCATTATGCCTGAGTGTGTGCCTCATTATGCTTGTGTGTGTCTGTGTGTCTCATTATGCCTGTGTGTGTGTCTCATTATGCCTGTGTGTGTCACATTATGTCTGTGTGTGTCTGTGTGTCACATTGTGTCTGTGTGTGTGTCACATTGTGTCTGTGTGTGTGTCACATTATGCCTGTCTGTGTGTGTCTGTGTGTCACATTGTGCCTGTGTGTGTGTCACATTACGCCTGTCTGTGTGTGTCTGTGTGTCACATTGTGCCTGTGTGTGTGTCACATTATGCCTGTCTGTGTGTGTCTGTGTGTCACATTGTGTCTGTGTGTGTGTCACATTATGCCTGTCTGTGTGTGTCTGTGTGTCACATTGTGCCTGTGTGTGTGTCACATTACGCACGCACAAACTATAAGATGAAGCACAAACAGACGTGGAGGAGACTTTATGTATCACAGTAATTAGGCGACTCTCAGGGTTTGGATCCTGGATCCTCTCGAACACCCCGGGGGGGGGGGGAGGGGGGCAGGGGGCGCTGCGAGGGACGGTGGGTTCCATGTGGGCCCAAATGTCCATGTATTAATGGGTTTCCCAATGGTGTGAGTTGGGACTTGTAGTTCCCCATTGGCGTGTGCGGGCAGTGAGCGCCCCCCTGGGGTATCCATGCCCCAGGAGTGTGTGCAGCTAGTCAGCCTGAGTGATGCCCGGGGGGCAGTGAGCGCCCCCCTGGGGTATCCATGCCCCAGGAGTGTGTGCAGCCAGCCAGCCTGAGTGATGCCCGGGGGGCAGTGAGCGCCCCCCTGGGGTATCCATGCCCCAGGAGTGTGTGCAGCCAGCCAGCCTGAGTGATGCCCGGGGGGCAGTGAGCGCCCCCTGGGGTATCCATGCCCCAGGAGTGTGTGCAGCCAGCCAGCCTGAGTGATGCCCGGGGGGGCAGTGAGCGCCCCCTGGGGTATCCATGCCCCAGGAGTGTGTGCAGCCAGCCAGCCTGAGTGATGCCCGGGGGGCAGTGAGCGCCCCCCTGGGGTATCCATGCCCCAGGAGTGAGTGCAGCCAGCCTGAGTGATGCCCGGGGGGCAGTGAGCGCCCCCCTTGGGTATCCATGCCCCAGGAGTGAGTGCAGCCAGCCTGAGTGATGCCCGGGGGGCAGTGGGAGCCGCGGTGAGTCCGGAGCACTGGAAACAGGGTGTGTATGTGGGGCAGGAGGGGCAGTTAGAGGTATGTATGGGGTGGTTGGGGACATATATGGGGCAGGAGGGGTAGCTGGGGGTATAGCTGGAGTGGTAGGTTGGGACATGTCTGAGGCAGTAGTGGTAGCTGGAGGTATGTATGGGGAACGAGGGGTGGTTGGGGGCATATACAGTTAGGTCCGGAAATATTTGAACACGGATACAAGTTTTGTTATTTCGGCTGGTTACCAAAATAAATTCAAGTTACAGTTAAATAGTGAATATGGGGTTAAAGTGCAGTCTATCAGCTTTAATTTGAGGGTATTCACATCCAAATTGGAGGAAGGGTTTAGGAATTACATCTCTTTAATATGTAGCCCCCTCTTCTTCAAGGGACCAACAGTAATTGGACAATTGACTCAGAAGCTGTTTCATGGACAGGTGTGGGCTATTCCTTCGTTATTTCATCATCAATTAAGCAGGTAAAAGGTCTGGAGTTGATTCCAGGTGTGGCATTCGCATTTGGAAGCTGTTGCTGTGAACCCACAACATGCAGCCAGGGGGGCCAACAGCGGGGGACAGAGGGGACTGGCGTCCCGTGAGTCAGGGGGGCCCGGCCGCCAACAGCGGGGGACAGAGGGGACTGGCGTCCCGGGAGTCAGGGGGGCCCGGCCGCCAACAGCGGGGGACAGGGGTTACCGGCGTCCCGGGAGTCAGGGGGGCCCGGCCGCCAACAGCGGGGGACAGGGGGTACTGGGGTCCCGGGAGTCAGGGGGGCCCGGCCGCCAACAGCGGGGGACAGGGGGTACTGGCGTCCCGTGAGTCAGGGGGGCCCGGCCGCCAACAGCGGGGGACAGAGGGGACTGGCGTCCCGGGAGTCAGGGGGGCCCGGCCGCCAACAGCGGGGGACAGGGGGTACTGGCGTCCCGGGAGTCAGGGGGGCCCAGCCGCCAACAGCGGGGGACAGGGGGTACTGGCGTCCCGGGAGTCAGGAGGGCCCGGCCGCCAACAGCGGGGGACATGGGGGAACCGGCGTCCCGGGAGTCAGGGGGGCCCGGCCGCCAACAGCGGGGGACAGGGGGTACTGGCGTCCCAAGAGTCAAGGGGGCCCGGCCGCCAACAGCGGGGGACAGGGGGTACTGGGGCCCCGTGAGTCAGTGGGGCCCGGCCGCCAACAGCGGGGGACAGAGGGGACTGGCGTCCCGGGCCCCGTGAGTCAGGGGGGGCCCGGCCGCCGGGGCCCCCTGCGCGTCTGTGCCCCTCGATAAATCCTGTCACCCGGTCACCATTGGGTGACAGACAGGATTTAGCGAGCTCGCGATGCGCCAGGCAGCGCGCGCGTCTCTGCAAAGGAAAAAAAACTCCCCCCTCTCCTGATTGGCTGGCGCATGTTGGCACGCTGCCAGGATTTCGTTTTTGGCCCGCGCAAGCTCTATCCGAGCTGGCAAAGCGAGGCCCGCGCCTTCCTGCATGGAGCAAGTGGTGAGTACTGCTCCATGCCACGCTCGCTTCCCCCTTGCCCCCCTGTTCCGATTTCCCCCGTGTGTATGCGAGTGTGTGTCTGTGTGTGTGTGTGTGTGTGTGTGAGAGAGAGTATCTGAGAGAGAGAGTATCTGAGAGAGAGAGTATCTGAGAGAGAGAGTATCTGAGAGAGAGAGTATCTGAGAGAGAGAGTATCTGAGAGAGAGAGTATCTGAGAGAGAGAGTATCTGAGAGAGAGAGTATCTGAGAGAGAGAGTATCTGAGAGAGAGAGTATCTGAGAGAGAGAGTATCTGAGAGAGAGAGTATCTGAGAGAGAGAGTATCTGAGAGAGAGAGTATCTGAGAGAGAGAGTATCTGAGAGAGAGAGTATCTGAGAGAGAGAGTATCTGAGAGAGAGAGTATCTGAGAGAGAGAGTATCTGAGAGAGAGAGTATCTGAGAGAGAGAGTATCTGAGAGAGAGAGTATCTGAGAGAGAGAGTATCTGAGAGAGAGAGTATCTGAGAGAGAGAGTATCTGAGAGAGAGAGTATCTGAGAGAGAGAGTATCTGAGAGAGAGAGTATCTGAGAGAGAGAGTATCTGAGAGAGAGAGTATCTGAGAGAGAGAGTATCTGAGAGAGAGAGTATCTGAGAGAGAGAGTATCTGAGAGAGAGAGTATCTGAGAGAGAGAGTATCTGAGAGAGAGAGTATCTGAGAGAGAGAGTATCTGAGAGAGAGAGTATCTGAGAGAGAGAGTATCTGAGAGAGAGAGTATCTGAGAGAGAGAGTATCTGAGAGAGAGAGTATCTGAGAGAGAGAGTATCTGAGAGAGAGAGTATCTGAGAGAGAGAGTATCTGAGAGAGAGAGTATCTGAGAGAGAGAGTATCTGAGAGAGAGAGTATCTGAGAGAGAGAGTATCTGAGAGAGAGAGTATCTGAGAGAGAGAGTATCTGAGAGAGAGAGTATCTGAGAGAGAGAGTATCTGAGAGAGAGAGTATCTGAGAGAGAGAGTATCTGAGAGAGAGAGTATCTGAGAGAGAGAGTATCTGAGAGAGAGAGTATCTGAGAGAGAGAGTATCTGAGAGAGAGAGTATCTGAGAGAGAGAGTATCTGAGAGAGAGAGTATCTGAGAGAGAGAGTATCTGAGAGAGAGAGTATCTGAGAGAGAGAGTATCTGAGAGAGAGAGTATCTGAGAGAGAGAGTATCTGAGAGAGAGAGTATCTGAGAGAGAGAGTATCTGAGAGAGAGAGTATCTGAGAGAGAGAGTATCTGAGAGAGAGAGTATCTGAGAGAGAGAGTATCTGAGAGAGAGAGTATCTGAGAGAGAGAGTATCTGAGAGAGAGAGTATCTGAGAGAGAGAGTATCTGAGAGAGAGAGTATCTGAGAGAGAGAGTATCTGAGAGAGAGAGTATCTGAGAGAGAGAGTATCTGAGAGAGAGAGTATCTGAGAGAGAGAGTATCTGAGAGAGAGAGTATCTGAGAGAGAGAGTATCTGAGAGAGAGAGTATCTGAGAGAGAGAGTATCTGAGAGAGAGAGTATCTGAGAGAGAGAGTATCTGAGAGAGAGAGTATCTGAGAGAGAGAGTATCTGAGAGAGAGAGTATCTGAGAGAGAGAGTATCTGAGAGAGAGAGTATCTGAGAGAGAGAGTATCTGAGAGAGAGAGAGTATCTGAGAGAGAGAGTATCTGAGAGAGAGAGTATCTGAGAGAGAGAGAGTATCTGAGAGAGAGAGAGTATCTGAGAGAGAGAGAGTATCTGAGAGAGAGAGAGTATCTGAGAGAGAGAGAGTATCTGAGAGAGAGAGAGTATCTGAGAGAGAGAGAGAGTATCTGAGAGAGAGAGAGAGTATCTGAGAGAGAGAGAGAGTATCTGAGAGAGAGAGAGAGTATCTGAGAGAGAGAGAGAGAGTATCTGAGAGAGAGAGAGAGTATCTGAGAGAGAGAGAGAGTATCTGAGAGAGAGAGAGAGTATCTGAGAGAGAGAGAGAGTATCTGAGAGAGAGAGAGAGTATCTGAGAGAGAGAGAGAGTATCTGAGAGAGAGAGAGAGTATCTGAGAGAGAGAGAGAGTATCTGAGAGAGAGAGAGAGTATCTGAGAGAGAGAGAGAGTATCTGAGAGAGAGAGAGAGTATCTGAGAGAGAGAGAGAGTATCTGAGAGAGAGAGAGAGTATCTGAGAGAGAGAGAGAGTATCTGAGAGAGAGAGAGAGAGAGTATCTGAGAGAGAGAGAGAGAGAGTATCTGAGAGAGAGAGAGAGAGAGTATCTGAGAGAGAGAGAGAGAGAGTATCTGAGAGAGAGAGAGAGAGAGTATCTGAGAGAGAGAGAGAGAGAGTATCTGAGAGAGAGAGAGAGAGAGTATCTGAGAGAGAGAGAGAGAGAGTATCTGAGAGAGAGAGAGAGAGAGTATCTGAGAGAGAGAGAGTATCTGAGAGAGAGAGAGAGAGGAAGGGAGTGTGTGTGTGTCTGTGAATGAATACAAACACCAACCCACAGTCAGTCACCCACCCAAGTGTCACCCAGTCACCCACCCAAGTGTCACCCAGTCACCCACCCAAGTGTCACCCAGTCACCCACCCAAGTGTCACCCAGTCACCCACCCAAGTGTCACCCAGTCACCCACCCAAGTGTCACCCAGTCACCCACCCAAGTGTCACCCAGTCACCCACCCAAGTGTCACCCACCCAAGTGTCAGTCAGTCACCCACCCCCCACACCCACTCTGTCACCCACTCTCTCTCTGTCTTAACTTAACTGCCCCATACCTACACCGAAATAACCTACACTGCTTTCTTCCAGATCTGACTCTCAAGCTTCACACGGGAGACATCGGAATCCCCCCTAACCCAGAGGACAGGTAGGGAACACCCCAGTCCCATACTGAACCCCCCCTAACCCAGAATTTCATTTCAAATCCATTGTGGTGGCATACAGAGCCAACATTATGAAAATGGTGTCAGTGTCCAATTATTTCCGGACCTAACTGTATAGGGCAGGAGGGTGGTGTATGGGGCAGGAGGGGTGGTTGGGGGCATGTATGGGGCAGGAGAGGCATGTATGGGGCAGGAGAGGCATATATTGGGAAGGAGGGGTGGTTGGGGGCATGTATGGGGAAGGAGGGGTGGTTGGGGGCATGTATGGGACAGGAGGGGTGGTTGGGGGCATGTATGGGGAAGGAGGGGTGGTTGAGGGCATGTATGGGGAAGGAGGGGTGGTTGGGGGCATGTATGGGACAGGAGGGGTGGTTGGGGGCATGTATGGGGCAGGAGAGGCATGTATTGGGAAGGAGGGTGGTTGGGGGCAAGTATGGGGAAGGAGGGGTGGTTGGGGGCATGTATGGGGAAGGAGGGGTGGTTGGGGGCATGTATGGGACAGGAGAGGCATGTATTGGGAAGGAGGGGTGGTTGGGGGCAAGTATGGGGAAGGAGGGGTGGTTGGGGGCATGTATGGGACAGGAGGGGTGGTTGGGGGCATGTATGGGGCAGGAGAGGCATGTATTGGGAAGGAGGGGTGGTTGGGGGCAAGTATGGGGAAGGAGGGGTGGTTGGGGGCATGTATGGGGAAGGAGGGGTGGTTGGGGGCATGTATGGGGAAGGAGGGGTGGTTGGGGGCATGTATTGGGAAGGAGGGGTGGTTGGGGGCATGTATGGGGAAGGAGGGGTGGTTGGGGGCATGTATGGGACAGGAGAGGCATGTATTGGGAAGGAGGGGTGGTTGGGGGCAAGTATGGGGAAGGAGGGGTGGTTGGGGGCATGTATGGGGAAGGAGGGGTGGTTCGGGGCATGTATGGGGAAGGAGGGGTGGTTGGGGGCATGTATGGGGAAGGAGGGGTGGTTGGGGGCATGTATGGGGAAGGAGGGGTGGTTGGGGGCATGTATGGGGAAGGAGGGGTGGTTGGGGGCATGTATGGGGAAGGAGGGGTAGTTGGGGGCATGTATGGGGAAGGAGGGGTGGTTGGGGGCAAGTATGGGGAAGGAGGGGTGGTTGGGGGCATTTATGGGGAAGGAGGGGTGGTTGGGGGCATTTATGGGGAAGGAGGGGTGGTTGGGGGCATGTATGGGGAAGGAGGGGTGGTTGGGGGCATGTATGGGGCAGGAGAGGCATGTATTGGGAAGGAGGGGTGGTTGGGGGCATGTATGGGGCAGGAGAGGCATGTATTGGGAAGGAGGGGTGGTTGGGGGCATGTATGGGGCAGGAGAGGCATGTATTGGGAAGGAGGGGTGGTTGGGGGCATGTATGGGGAAGGAGGGGTGGTTGGGGCATGTATGGGGAAGGAGGGGTGGTTGGGGGCATGTATGGGGAAGGAGAGGCATGTATTGGGAAGGAGGGGTGGTTGGGGGCATGTATGGGGCAGGAGAGGCATGTATGGGGCAGGAGAGGCATATATTGGGAAGGAGGGGTGGTTGGGGGCATGTATGGGGAAGGAGGGGTGGTTGGGGGCATGTATGGGCAAGGAGGGGTGGTTGGGGGCATGTATGGGGAAGGAGGGGTGGTTGAGGGCATGTATGGGGAAGGAGGGGTGGTTGGGGCATGTATGGGACAGGAGGGGTGGTTGGGGGCATGTATGGGGCAGGAGAGGCATGTATTGGGAAGGAGGGTGGTTGGGGGCAAGTATGGGGAAGGAGGGGTGGTTGGGGGCATGTATGGGGAAGGAGGGGTGGTTGGGGGCATGTATGGGACAGGAGAGGCATGTATTGGGAAGGAGGGGTGGTTGGGGGCAAGTATGGGGAAGGAGGGGTGGTTGGGGGCATGTATGGGACAGGAGGGGTGGTTGGGGGCATGTATGGGGCAGGAGAGGCATGTATTGGGAAGGAGGGGTGGTTGGGGGCAAGTATGGGGAAGGAGGGGTGGTTGGGGGCATGTATGGGGAAGGAGGGGTGGTTGGGGGCATGTATGGGGAAGGAGGGGTGGTTGGGGGCATGTATGGGGAAGGAGGGGTGGTTGGGGGCATGTATGGGGAAGGAGGGGTGGTTGGGGGCATGTATGGGACAGGAGAGGCATGTATTGGGAAGGAGGGGTGGTTGGGGGCAAGTATGGGGAAGGAGGGGTGGTTGGGGGCATGTATGGGGAAGGAGGGGTGGTTGGGGGCATGTATGGGGAAGGAGGGTGGTTGGGGGCATGTATGGGGAAGGAGGGGTGGTTGGGGGCATGTATGGGGAAGGAGGGGTGGTTGGGGGCATGTATTGGGAAGGATGGGTAGTTGGGGGCATGTATGGGGAAGGAGGGGTGGTTGGGGGCAAGTATGGGGAAGGAGGGGTGGTTGGTGGCATTTATGGGGAAGGAGGGGTGGTTGGGGGCATTTATGGGGAAGGAGGGGTGGTTGGGGGCATGTATGGGGAAGGAGGGGTGGTTGGGGGCATGTATGGGGCAGGAGAGGCATGTTTTGGGAAGGAGGGGTGGTTGGGGGCATGTATGGGGCAGGAGAGGCATGTATTGGGAAGGAGGGGTGGTTGGGGGCATGTATGGGGCAGGAGAGGCATGTATTGGGAAGGAGGGGTGGTTGGGGGCATGTATGGGGAAGGAGGGGTGGTTGGGGCATGTATGGGGAAGGAGGGGTGGTTGGGGGCATGTATGGGGAAGGAGAGGCATGTATTGGGAAGGAGGGGTGGTTGGGGGCATGTATGGGACAGGAGAGGCATGTATTGGGAAGGAGGGGTGGTTGGGGGCATGTATGGGACAGGAGGGGTGGTTGGGGGCATGTATGGGACAGGAGAGGCATGTATTGGGAAGGAGGGGTGGTTGGGGGCAAGTATGGGGAAGGAGGGGTGGTTGGGGGCATGTATGGGACAGGAGGGGTGGTTGGGGGCATGTATGGGGAAGGAGGGGTGGTTGGGGGCATGTATGGGACAGGAGAGGCATGTATTGGGAAGGAGGGGTGGTTGGGGGCAAGTATGGGGAAGGAGGGGTGGTTGGGGGCATGTATGGGACAGGAGGGGTGGTTGGGGGCATGTATGGGGCAGGAGAGGCATGTATTGGGAAGGAGGGGTGGTTGGGGGCAAGTATGGGGAAGGAGGGGTGGTTGGGGGCATGTATGGGGAAGGAGGGGTGGTTGGGGGCATGTATGGGGAAGGAGGGGTGGTTGGGGGCATGTATGGGGAAGGAGGGGTGGTTGGGGGCATGTATGGGGAAGGAGGGGTGGTTGGGGGCATGTATGGGGCAGGAGAGGCATGTATTGGGAAGGAGGGGTGGTTGGGGGCAAGTATGGGGAAGGAGGGGTGGTTGGGGGCATGTATGGGGAAGGAGGGGTGGTTGGGGGCAAGTATGGGGAAGGAGGGGTGGTTGGGGGCATGTATGGGACAGGAGAGGCATGTATTGGGAAGGAGGGGTGGTTGGGGGCAAGTATGGGGAAGGAGGGGTGGTTGGGGGCATGTATGGGACAGGAGAGGCATGTATTGGGAAGGAGGGGTGGTTGGGGGCAAGTATGGGGAAGGAGGGGTGGTTGGGGGCATGTATGGGGAAGGAGGGGTGGTTGGGGGCATGTATGGGGAAGGAGGGGTGGTTGGGGGCATGTATGGGACAGGAGGGGTGGTTGGGGGCATGTATGGGACAGGAGAGGCATGTATTGGGAAGGAGGGGTGGTTGGGGGCAAGTATGGGGAAGGAGGGGTGGTTGGGGGCATGTATGGGGAAGGAGGGGTGGTTGGGGGCATGTATGGGGAAGGAGAGGCATGTATTGGGAAGGAGGGGTGGTTGGGGGCATGTATGGGGCAGGAGAGGCATGTATTGGGAAGGAGGGTGGTTGGGGGCAAGTATGGGGAAGGAGGGGTGGTTGGGGGCATGTATGGGGCAGGAGAGGCATGTATTGGGAAGGAGGGGTGGTTGGGGGCATGTATGGGGCAGGAGAGGCATGTATGGGGAAGGAGGGGTGGTTGGGGGCATGTATGGGACAGGAGAGGCATGTATTGGGAAGGAGGGGTGGTTGGGGGCAAGTATGGGGAAGGAGGGGTGGTTGGGGGCATGTATGGGGAAGGAGGGGTGGTTGGGGGCAAGTATGGGGAAGGAGGGGTGGTTGGGGGCATGTATGGGGAAGGAGGGGTGGTTGGGGGCATGTATGGGACAGGAGGGGTGGTTGGGGGCATGTATGGGACAGGAGAGGCATGTATTGGGAAGGAGGGGTGGTTGGGGGCAAGTATGGGGAAGGAGGGGTGGTTGGGGGCATGTATGGGGAAGGAGGGGTGGTTGGGGGCATGTATGGGGCAGGAGAGGCATGTATTGGGAAGGAGGGTGGTTGGGGGCATGTATGGGGAATGATGCTGCACTGCTTTGTCAGATAATGCAGAGGGCCTGTGTGTGTGTGTGTGTGTGACTGTGTGTGTGTGTGTAATGCAGAGGGCCTGTGTGTGTGTGTGTGTGTGTGTGTAATGCAGAGGGCCTGTGTGTGTGACTGTGTGTGATGCAGAGGGCCTGTGTGTGTGTAATGCAGAGGGCCTGTGTGTGTGTAATGCAGAGGGCCTGTGTGTGTGACTGTGTGTGTGTGTGTGACTGTGTGTGTAATGCAGAGGGCCTGTGTGTGTGTAATGCAGAGGGCCTGTGTGTGTGACTGTGTGTGTAATGCAGAGGGCCTGTGTGTGTGACTGTGTGTGTGTAGTGCAGAGGGCCTGTGTGTGTGTAATGCAGAGGGCTTGTGTGTGTGACTGTGTGTGTAATGCAGAGGGCCTGTGTGTGTGACTGTGTGTGTGTAATGCAGAGGGCCTGTGTGTGTGACTGTGTGTGTGACTGTGTGTGTAATGCAGAGGGCCTGTGTGTGAGAGCACTACTGTGCGTTATTAAGCTCCCACACCCACACTGTGAGGAGCACACGGGCTGCAGTATAAAACCTGATACATTGTCACTGTCTGAATGACATCACTCTCTCCTGATGACGTCACAATGCCTTGCAGAGCATTACTCAGCGCAGGTAACGGGCACTTCTGACCAATGGCTGCACGCAGAAGCCGCCGATTTCCGGGGATTTCCGGGTTTAAAGCTGATTGTGGATGAGCAGAATGAGTTTATTTGCTTGCCTGGCCCAGAATGGGGGTGTCAGAGCGTTAAACACTGGGGTGTTACAGAGATCTGGGTACCTGTGACAGTCATACCTGTCCAGGTAGATTAATATGCAATTCCAGGAGGGGCCAGCAGGTGGCAGCAGAAGCACATGATACATCTTCCAGACCCAATGTGCCTCTTATAATAAGATTTGGAGCCGGGAGAATCCGGATTACACGGAACCAGCACATTCCAAAATATTGTGTTACATGTTACAGCCGTGATCCAACGTCCCGGTCCCAACGCAATATGCGCCGCGTTATAAATGGAACCCCTGTTATAAGAACAACACCCCTGTTATACGGACCTCTTCTCACCAGCCAATGTTTCCCTAAATTACTGAGAGATCTCCTGTTATAAAAACAGCATCAGCACATCCCCCCTCTTATACCAACATCAGCACACCCCCCTCTTATACCGACATCAGCACACCCCCCTCTTATACCAACATCAGCACACCCCCCTCTTATACCGACATCAGCACACCCCCCTCTTATACCGTCATCAGAACACCCCCCTCTTATACCGACATCAGCACACCCCCCTCTTATACCAACATCAGCACATCCCCCTCTTATACCGACATCAGCACACCCCCCTCTTATACCGACATCAGAACACCCCCCTCTTATACCAACATCAGCACATCCCCCTCTTATACCGACATCAGCACACCCCCCTCTTATACCGACATCAGAACACCCCCCTCTTATACCGACATCAGCACATCCCCCTCTTATACCGACATCAGCACACCCCCCTCTTATACCAACATCAGCACACCCCCCTCTTATACCAACGTCAGATCATCCCCCTCTTATACCAACGTCAGAACACCCCCCTCTTATACCAACATCAGCACACCCCCCTCTTATACCGACATCAGAACACCCCCCTCTTATACCAACATCAGAACACCCCCCTCTTATACCGACATCAGCACATCCCCCTCTTATACCGACATCAGCACATCCCCCTCTTATACCGACATCAGCACATCCCCCTCTTATACCGACATCAGCACATCCCCCTCTTATACCGACATCAGCACATCCCCCTCTTATACCGACATCAGAACATCCCCCTCTTATACCGACATCAGCACATCCCCCTCTTATACCGACATCAGCACATCCCCCTCTTATACCGACATCAGCACACCCCCCTCTTATACCGACATCAGCACATCCCCCTCTTATACCGACATCAGCACACCCCCCTCTTATACCGACATCAGCACATCCCCTCTTATACCGACATCAGCACATCCCCCTCTTATACCGACATCAGCACACCCCCCTCTTATACCGACATCAGCACACCCCCCTCTTATACCGACATCAGCACATCCCCCTCTTATACCGACATCAGAACACCCCCCTCTTATACCGACATCAGCACACCCCCCTCTTATACCGACATCAGAACACCCCCCTCTTATACCGACATCAGAACATCCCCCCTCTTATACCGACATCAGAACACCCCCCTCTTATACCGACATCAGAACATCCCCCTCTTATACCGACATCAGAACACCCCCCTCTTATACCGACATCAGAACATCCCCCTCTTATACCGACATCAGCACACCCCCCTCTTATACCGATGTAACGGGTATTCCCCCACCCAATCGCAGATTCTACTGTGTGAGTGCAGGAAACATATATTGTTACTCAGGTGTGGTGCATTACCTGTTGGCTCACAGGAGGGCTGAGCTTCCGCCACGGGGAACCTGGGGTATTTATACTAGGGGTGATCACTTACAACATCTTCTCGGTACAGCGCCTCCACCTGCGATGGCTCCCACCAGAGGGGGAGTGGTTCCTCGCAGGACAATCAATAATACCATACACAGTGCTTTATATAACGAAGGACTTTACTAACGACTAATAATGATAACCTGTGTCTCTCTCACGGTGAGACACTAACAGTGACGTCTCGCAGGACGATTCCCAAACACTAGGTGATCCCACCCAGTGTCCCAAGAACCCCACCCAATGTCCCGTACTCCTACAGAGATAGTCAATGGGTGACTGCGCAGTCACTAAGAACCTCTAGGCCTGTTGGTGCACATGTGATGGTATAATACCTGCCGAGCACTCCGGTGCTCGGGTCAGCAACAAACTTCTCAAAGGGTCAGACGTGTGATGAATCCGTCTGATCCAACCGAACTCCTTGCACGTGCGGACCGCTTCACAGGAACCGCAGCGTCTGCTGTGTCCCTGTCTAATCTAAATGGTACTAACGTGACAGGAACCCTAACCTAGGGCCTGTCCCTGTAGTACAGCAACCTGTAGTGGCTTGGGGAACTCCTAGGGCCTGCAGGGGTAATGACCTGTCTCACTCCCCCAACTACCCAAGTCCCTTCGGTAAGTGATCTGGAATGGACTAGAGTACTCTTCCATGCAGTACTTGGGCGTCTACCTACTGTTGGCTAGCATAGTGCAGATCCTCTCCAGAATTCCTGACCTCGTTAACAGGCTATCCCTTCAGGCATCCTACCCCTAGCGCTACCTCAAGGTGACTAGAACAGCTATAGCCCTTCTCCAGACCCACTACTCTCTGACTAGTCCCAGCGCCTACAGCAGCAAGCTGTAGCTCACTGGAGGTTGGCAGTCAACGTGCTGCGCAACAAGGTGCCTGCCTGTCAGACCTCACAGCACTGACAGCCGTGACTCTGACAATGCAGCACTACACTAAGGGCAGCGTCCCTATCTTGGGCCTCCCTCAGCAATTACCCACTAACCTAGTGGGGAGTTGGGGCCTACCTGGGGTGTAGGTACCTATATGGGGCAGAAGCTGCACTCGCTCCCCGCACCCTACTTCCCTACAGCACCCTGACTCCAACTCTGCGTAACCTTCCTTTCCCAGCTCCCACTAATGTAAGTGGCAGGGTCCCTAACCCGAGGGCTGCCCCTGGCAACACTCACCTTACTGGGGAGCTGAACTATCTCGAGCCTTGGGGGTGCTGGCCTAGTACAGGGAGTCCCTGACTCCTGTACCCTACCTCCTTCCCTGGGCTGCTCCGGTCTCTCACTGATCTAACGTGCTGCAAGCCCGCCAAATGTATCTCTTTTCCCAGGGGTCTCCTAAGCCCTATTGGCTCCCTGGTGTCACATGGGGCTCGCAAAGGCTCTTGGGATATGTAGTCCCAGCTCCGAGCCTTCCCTGGTAGGCTAGGGGTTCGCGGGCTTTTCCCTACCTTCACTGCGCTTGCGCAAGCTTTCCCGGGCTGCCTCGACCTTCCCTCAGCTCTCCCTGCTCTCGCGCGAGCTATCCCTGTCTCGGGGGCTGTCCCTGCGCCTACGCGTCCCTGCGCATGCGCAACAGTGTCCTCAATGGCGGCGCCCTGCTTGTCCGGCCGCCGGGACCTTAGAGACGCGATCGCGGCCTTAGCAACCGCCCGCAGGCGTCCCCGGCAACCGGCCGCAGGCAGGAGAAGCCGCGCTGCTCCCTGCTCCAGCCCCCACCCTTGGAAGCAGCCGTCGGGTCTGTCGGCACCCGCGACCGAGCTGCTCAAGGGGAGGGGGGTCTCCAGGAGCCACGGGAGCTCCAGGCTACACTCTCCCCCTGGTGAAACTCCAACGACCTCGCTTGGATGGCAGACATAACCTGGTACACAGTTATACAATGAAAATGCAGGGCATATGTACAACCTATCACTGGTGACTTTAGACATCAGGTTACAATACAGTTCACATACCATACCCGAGGCCAGCTGAGCGTCAGCTGTTTGCTGAGACCATTCGTGGGGTGCCCCTAACTGATCAAGTGGGGGTACCTCACTTTTGCGTCCGTGAGCCTCCCCCAGAAAAATTTCTTGAAGAGCACACCGGAGGGCAACAGTCACTGGTTCCTCGCTACTTCCTCCCCCTGGTGGAAGGAGTAGTACCATGTCTCTGAAGCAGACCTTTACCCGGTCACCCGCGGCATGGATGCGGTAGACCAGGCGGCCAGGACCTTTTCCGCGGTCCACTACTTGGCGAATGGCACGCTCCCTTTTGGGCTTAAGGGAGGCAATTTTTACTAAATCCCTCGCCACACAGTCCTTGTCCCTACGTACTTGCGAGGCTTCCGCTGGGAAGCGAGCAATGGACAATGTCTCTTTCCTCAAAGTCTCTGTTTCACCTGGCAGGGGGTAAAGGGTAGATACCTTACCACTGTGGTGATTCACGGTAGCCAACAGGTCCTCGGGGACGCTGTCAGTTCCCACCTCGGCTGTATCGGGACCTGCCCCCGGCACTTCTGGGACAGTCCACTTACCGGCTTGAAACTCGGGAGCGTCGGATCCCAGTCCTGGGACCATTTGAGTCGGAGCGCACGGGCTCACACTCGGTTCAGGAGCCGTAACTCTGACCTTTTTCACGGCCACCTCCATCGGAGCCTGTGGGGGGCAAGGGGGTTCCTTACCACTCTGCTGGCTTGCAATGGTTTTCTCTTCTTCTGGAACACTGTCAGGTATCTGCGGTGCTTCACCTGACACCACGACAGAGCTGACTGTTCTCTTCAACTGAACGGTAGGTGGTAGATACTGGTCCACTCGCATGGCGGAACAGCTTTCTTCTAGGGGGAACACCTCCCCCTGTGATTCCTCTGTCTCACTGCTGGGGTGGTTCGCCGGTAGGCGCATCGCCACCGATGGTTCGTCCTTTTCCGTAGCTGGCTGGGCCTCAGTTCTTCCCGCTTGGTTGCAACAGGGAACCAGGGCAGCCTTGTCTGTCAGCTCCTCCACCTCCGTGGTTGAGGTAGAGCAAGTAACAGCATCTTCATCTCTGTGTTCTGCCATCTGAGATTCCTGCTTGGGATCTGGGACTGTAGACTGCAGCAGCACAGGCTTTAGAAACTGTGCTCCGCAACAAGCACACTTGGGACCCCAGGTCGGTTTGCCACCTGGGAAGTCACACTGATTACAAACACATCGTATACACCCCTCGTCCTCCACCACGGCCACCCGATATTCTATTGGTAGCCTAAAATGGTTAAAGTCCATACCACCAGATAGACTCAAGTCCTTTTGTAGGCACGGGCACACCAGAAAGGATATTTTCCCTCCTTTAGACCGCCATGCTCCATACAACTGCGGGTGTGTTTCTCTACAATCTGTACTGTCTTTAGTGGGAACAGCGGTTGCTGATCGCTGTTCACTGGGCTTGCTCCCACTGGTGGACTGTAAAGGAGGGGCATGCTCTATAACTGAGTGGGTCTGGCTCTGCACTGAGTCACTCACATTGCGGGGGCGGAGCTCCAGTTTTCCCGCCAAAACCGGACGGATTTCTGCAACACAATTTGATGCAGGCTTGCAGACAGCAGCACATGTGCTCTCCTGCTTTGGCGGGAGACGCCATTTTAGGTGTGACTCCCTTGATGAGGGAGCCTCCATTTTGATCACAGTTCTGGTAATCTCACTAAGGCTCTCTGAGTATGCAAGAGGGTAGCCTTCTGGTGGGGCCTCTGGGAAATGCAAGGTCAGAGGGACATTTTCCCGGCATATTTCCTGATCCGTTACTAGCCATAGTCTACAACACTGGTCAGTGGGGTCGTACCGGTGCTCTATCCTCTTCCACACTTGGTCTATGCCCAGGAGTCTCCCTAGGGCCTCACAAATTTCCCTCAACTTCACGGCACTACTGGGAACATCCCCTACTACTAGCACATGTCGCGGGGATACTTCTGTCCTCTTGGTTCGTTCGTGGGCCTCATGGCTTGCAGGCCCAACCATGGTAAAAAAATCTAAATTGGCCAATTTGGAAAAAATGGAAACAGGGCACCCCAGGTCTATCTCAGCAGCGCCTCCAAATGTAACGGGTATTCCCCCACCCAATCGCAGATTCTACTGTGTGAGTGCAGGAAACATATATTGTTACTCAGGTGTGGTGCATTACCTGTTGGCTCACAGGAGGGCTGAGCTTCCGCCACGGGGAACCTGGGGTATTTATACTAGGGGTGATCACTTACAACATCTTCTCGGTACAGCGCCTCCACCTGCGATGGCTCCCACCAGAGGGGGAGTGGTTCCTCGCAGGACAATCAATAATACCATACACAGTGCTTTATATAACGAAGGACTTTACTAACGACTAATAATGATAACCTGTGTCTCTCTCACGGTGAGACACTAACAGTGACGTCTCGCAGGACGATTCCCAAACACTAGGTGATCCCACCCAGTGTCCCAAGAACCCCACCCAATGTCCCGTACTCCTACAGAGATAGTCAATGGGTGACTGCGCAGTCACTAAGAACCTCTAGGCCTGTTGGTGCACATGTGATGGTATAATACCTGCCGAGCACTCCGGTGCTCGGGTCAGCAACAAACTTCTCAAAGGGTCAGACGTGTGATGAATCCGTCTGATCCAACCGAACTCCTTGCACGTGCGGACCGCTTCACAGGAACCGCAGCGTCTGCTGTGTCCCTGTCTAATCTAAATGGTACTAACGTGACAGGAACCCTAACCTAGGGCCTGTCCCTGTAGTACAGCAACCTGTAGTGGCTTGGGGAACTCCTAGGGCCTGCAGGGGTAATGACCTGTCTCACTCCCCCAACTACCCAAGTCCCTTCGGTAAGTGATCTGGAATGGACTAGAGTACTCTTCCATGCAGTACTTGGGCGTCTACCTACTGTTGGCTAGCATAGTGCAGATCCTCTCCAGAATTCCTGACCTCGTTAACAGGCTATCCCTTCAGGCATCCTACCCCTAGCGCTACCTCAAGGTGACTAGAACAGCTATAGCCCTTCTCCAGACCCACTACTCTCTGACTAGTCCCAGCGCCTACAGCAGCAAGCTGTAGCTCACTGGAGGTTGGCAGTCAACGTGCTGCGCAACAAGGTGCCTGCCTGTCAGACCTCACAGCACTGACAGCCGTGACTCTGACAATGCAGCACTACACTAAGGGCAGCGTCCCTATCTTGGGCCTCCCTCAGCAATTACCCACTAACCTAGTGGGGAGTTGGGGCCTACCTGGGGTGTAGGTACCTATATGGGGCAGAAGCTGCACTCGCTCCCCGCACCCTACTTCCCTACAGCACCCTGACTCCAACTCTGCGTAACCTTCCTTTCCCAGCTCCCACTAATGTAAGTGGCAGGGTCCCTAACCCGAGGGCTGCCCCTGGCAACACTCACCTTACTGGGGAGCTGAACTATCTCGAGCCTTGGGGGTGCTGGCCTAGTACAGGGAGTCCCTGACTCCTGTACCCTACCTCCTTCCCTGGGCTGCTCCGGTCTCTCACTGATCTAACGTGCTGCAAGCCCGCCAAATGTATCTCTTTTCCCAGGGGTCTCCTAAGCCCTATTGGCTCCCTGGTGTCACATGGGGCTCGCAAAGGCTCTTGGGATATGTAGTCCCAGCTCCGAGCCTTCCCTGGTAGGCTAGGGGTTCGCGGGCTTTTCCCTACCTTCACTGCGCTTGCGCAAGCTTTCCCGGGCTGCCTCGACCTTCCCTCAGCTCTCCCTGCTCTCGCGCGAGCTATCCCTGTCTCGGGGGCTGTCCCTGCGCCTACGCGTCCCTGCGCATGCGCAACAGTGTCCTCAATGGCGGCGCCCTGCTTGTCCGGCCGCCGGGACCTTAGAGACGCGATCGCGGCCTTAGCAACCGCCCGCAGGCGTCCCCGGCAACCGGCCGCAGGCAGGAGAAGCCGCGCTGCTCCCTGCTCCAGCCCCCACCCTTGGAAGCAGCCGTCGGGTCTGTCGGCACCCGCGACCGAGCTGCTCAAGGGGAGGGGGGTCTCCAGGAGCCACGGGAGCTCCAGGCTACACCGACATCAGAACATCCCCCTCTTATACCGACATCAGCACATCCCCCTCTTATACCGACATCAGCACATCCCCCTCTTATACCGACATCAGCACATCCCCCTCTTATACCGACATCAGAACATCCCCCTCTTATACCGACATCAGAACATCCCCCTCTTATACCGACATCAGCACATCCCCCTCTTATACCGACATCAGCACATCCCCCTCTTATACCGACATCAGCACACCCCCCTCTTATACCGACATCAGCACACCCCCCTCTTATACCGACATCAGCACATCCCCCTCTTATACCGACATCAGAACATCCCCCTCTTATACCGACATCAGAACATCCCCCTCTTATACCGACATCAGCACATCCCCCTCTTATACCGACATCAGCACATCCCCCTCTTATACCGACATCAGAACACCCCCCTCTTATATCGACATCAGAACATCCCCCTCTTATACCGACATCAGCACATCCCCCTCTTATACCGACATCAGCACATCCCCCTCTTATACCGACATCAGCACATCCCCCTCTTATACCGACATCAGCACATCCCCCTCTTATACCGACATCAGAACACCCCCCTCTTATACCGACATCAGAACATCCCCCTCTTATACCGACATCAGCACATCCCCCTCTTATACCGACATCAGCACATCCCCCTCTTATACCGACATCAGCACATCCCCCTCTTATACCGACATCAGCACATCCCCCTCTTATACCGACATCAGCACATCCCCCTCTTATACCGACATCAGAACATCCCCCTCTTATACCGACATCAGCACATCCCCCTCTTATACCGACATCAGCACATCCCCCTCTTATACCGACATCAGCACATCCCCCTCTTATACCGACATCAGCACATCCCCCTCTTATACCGACGTCAGAACATCCCCCTCTTATACCGACGTCAGCACATCCCCCTCTTATACCGACGTCAGCACATCCCCCTCTTATACCGACGTCAGAACATCCCCCTCTTATACCGACGTCAGCACATCCCCCTCTTATACCGACGTCAGCACATCCCCCTCTTATACCGACATCAGAACATCCCCCCTCTTATACCGACATCAGAACATCCCCCTCTTATACCGACGTCAGAACATCCCCCTCTTATACCGACATCAGAACATCCCCCTCTTATACCGACATCAGCACATCCCCCTCTTATACCGACATCAGAACATCCCCCTCTTATACCGACATCAGCACATCCCCCTCTTATACCGACATCAGCACATCCCCCTCTTATACCGACATCAGAACATCCCCCTCTTATACCGACATCAGAACATCCCCCTCTTATACCGACATCAGAACATCCCCCTCTTATACCGACATCAGAACATCCCCCTCTTATACCGACATCAGCACATCCCCCCTCTTATACCGACATCAGCACATCCCCCCTCTTATACCGACATCAGAACATCCCCCTCTTATACCGACGTCAGAACATCCCCCTCTTATACCGACGTCAGAACATCCCCCTCTTATACCGACGTCAGAACATCCCCCTCTTATACCGACGTCAGCACATCCCCCTCTTATACCGACGTCAGCACACCCCCCTCTTATACCGACGTCAGAACACCCCCCTCTTATACCGACATCAGCACATCCCCCTCTTATACCGACATCAGCACACCCCCCTCTTATACCGACATCAGCACATCCCCCTCTTATACCGACATCAGCACATCCCCCTCTTATACCGACATCAGAACACCCCCTCTTATACCGACATCAGCACATCCCCCTCTTATACCGACATCAGCACATCCCCCTCTTATACCGACATCAGCACATCCCCCTCTTATACCGACATCAGAACATCCCCCTCTTATACCGACATCAGAACACCTCCCTCTTATACCGACATCAGCACATCCCCCTCTTATACCGACATCAGCACACCTCCCTCTTATACCGACATCAGCACATCCCCCTCTTATACCGACATCAGCACATCCCCCTCTTATACCGACATCAGCACATCCCCCTCTTATACCGACATCAGCACACCCCCCTCTTATACCGACAGTTATACAAAAATCAATACTCTCCATCTTCTGGGAATACCCCAATCAGCCCATATTACCCCGGTTTGTACCCTCCTGGGGTAAGTCACTGTATCTCCCTATGCCTCGGGCACTATACATAATTAGATTGTTTCTTCAGTATCCCAGACTGATTGTGAGACTGATTGTGCCTGCAGTGTGCACAGCGCGGTACAGAGAATACTGCAGGCACTGATTGTGATTGTGAGACTGATTGTGCCTGCAGTGCGCACAGCGCGGTACAGAGAATACTGCAGGCACTGATTGTGAGACTGATTGTGCCTGCAGTGTGCACAGCGCGGTACAGAGAATACTGCAGGCACTGATTGTGATTGTGAGACTGATTGTGCCTGCAGTGTGCACAGCGCGGTACAGAGAATACTGCAGGCACTGATTGTGAGACTGATTGTGCCTGCAGTATGCACAGCGCGGTACAGAGAATACTGCAGGCACTGATTGTGATTGTGAGACTGATTGTGCCTGCAGTATGCACAGCGCGGTACAGAGAATACTGCAGGCACTGATTGTGAGACTGATTGTGCCTGCAGTGTGCACAGCGCGGTACAGAGAATACTGCAGGCACTGATTGTGATTGTGAGACTGATTGTGCCTGCAGTATGCACAGCGCGGTACAGAGAATACTGCAGGCACTGATTGTGATTGTGAGACTGATTGTGCCTGCAGTATGCACAGCGCGGTACAGAGAATACTGCAGGCACTGATTGTGATTGTGAGACTGATTGTGCCTGCAGTGCGCACCGCGCGGTACAGAGAATACTGCAGGCACTGATTGTGATTGTGAGACTGATT